>NW_011500147.1:105646-132884 GCF_000495115.2 Populus euphratica
AAAAAATCAGAAACATTTTATAGGTCTAACTTTAGAGTTTTCTCGACCTTGTCTGGCTCTATTAGGCTAACTCCATAGGAAAAAAGTTCTATAGAACCTCCTTGTTAAATCTCAACTATATCTAAAGTTATGTTTATTTTTGTTAAAATCGCATTTGACGCGTAGAGACTTCTTGACGATCTTTGCCTTGTTTAACTAATCCATAAACACATCTGCAAAATATTCCACGTCAAATTTAAATACACACACATATGAAGGATCGATAGCATTCTTCACTAATATCATTAGAAGAAGTCAAACTGGCGGGGGCGGCATAAAGAAAACCATGGAACTACTTGATTTTCTTTATCGTCTTCATCGCCGTCTTAACCACCACCATCGTTTTCATCATGTTCGCAATTATCTCATCATCATTATTGGCGATTTGATCATTCTCACTGCCTTTTCCATCAGTACAACTCGAGTTGTTTATGCAGCTGTTGCAAACCGAAAGAGTAGCACCTAACATTGGTCCGGCGCCAATCCAGGGCGTGTGAGCTTGACAAACATGGCAAAGAAGCGTTCTTGAATGTTTTGCAGCAAGAAAATTTGCACTGTGAACATATGCATCACAGGCTGAACACAGGATAGCTTGATCCGATTCACAGTGCATTTGTGCTAAAGAATCACAGAGCTCACACTTTTTCATTTCTTTCCTCTCTGTTTGGAGTTGGGAGTAGATTAAGATAGATATTTTCTACGTGCACGTTCTGCTTTTATACAAGTTTCTTGTTATTTAGCCCTTTCTCGGCCAAAAAAACAGAACACATGGTGCACAGCAACTTGCAGCTGTTCATATTTAAAACCTGCTTTTGATTTTTTTTTAAATTAGAAAAAAAATCAAATTAAGTTTTCTTTGGAAAATTGGGAAATTTCCACATATTATTGTTTTTAGACAGATTTGATGTATTTTGTTTGTATGCTGATCTTGATGGATAGAATGAAAACGTACTGAGACAAATTGTTAGGCATCTGTAATGATATTTCTGGATTTTGAAATTGAGTTACGTCCTAGGGCCATCTTTATTTTCGAACATAATTTAAAATTCAAATGGTTTAAAATTAACAACAGATCACTAGGTGTTAGATTCAACCAGGGGCGGGATTAGCACAATAAAAAAAGAGTAAACAAAAAAATGAAATAATAAAGGAATATAATATATAACTAATTTTGTAGAAGTCACAAGTGAAATGATTCTGAGTGATACCTAAAGGATAAGGTATCCATCACTTAAGAAAAGGACATGAAGAACATCAATTCACATGTAGAGATCTTGGATACACCTTTTATTTCTATGCAGAGCACTAAAAACTTGTTTGTTTGCTGGAAATTGTTCTTTTGAAAAGCATTTTATTGATATTTTTTTAATTATATTTAACTACATTGTGAAAAACTGATTAATAAAATTTATTTGTTGATAAAACAGGTATAATTTTTAGGTGGAGAATAGTGTTCTTGTATATGAGAAATAATATATTGGAATATGTAAATATCCAATATAAAAGTATAATAATTTGATATATTAGTGCATATAATACTTTAATTTAGATAATTTAATTTGCTGGAAAATACATTTAAATACAAAACAAGTCATTTGAATACGGGATGAAGAACCATCATCCATGGAGCTGGGCCAACTACAGCATGTATTTAGGGATGGAGGGCTTCACACTGAAGTTTTAAAATCTTTTAGTTTGATCCTTAAATTTCTTTTTCTTTTTCTTTTTTCTTTTTTCCGTAGAAATAAGTTCTGCTGAGCTGATAAGAAAACCCATCTTATTAATTAGCTCATTGAACTTGTAAGCTGGCCTAATATACTTCGGCCCAGCTTGCCCAGCAATTCTTTGGACCTATAAGTCGGCTTAAAAGGACTCCACAATTTAGCTAGCTAGATTCCTTTCTCAGTGATTCTTGTGTTTTTTCCTTCTGAAATATTCTAGGAAATGAACTATTAGGTTATGTGTTTATATACATACAGTTAAAATCAATGGAGTCTTCACGCTATGGCAATTTAGAACCCAAAATGTTGACCTGATCAAACAGGAGCCCAAGCCAGATTGTAGTAGATGGAGTATATACTGAAAATGGAAGAGAGAAATAAAATGGGTGGATTGCAAAACGTTAAATGAAAGCTACAAGATATTTAGAAAGAAAGAAGAAGAAAAATGATAAGAAAAAGGCCCTACACCTCACTAACAATGGCCTCTACCAGCCATTTTCTTGAATTCATCATCAAGCCAGGACTCAACCTAAACATAAGGGTACAAAACTCCATCTCATTCAAAGCTCCATCTCCATCTAAATCACCTTCTCTCAGCATGCACCTTGCTTCATCATCAGTCATATCTTGGTATCCAAGCAATTTTGAATTCCTCTTCAAGCTCTCAAAGGTGATCAAACCCTTATCTTCATCCACCAACAACTGAAATCCATTAGACAGCTCCTTCATAAACCCTTCAGCTCCCAACTTATCCACCATGGAAGGAAAGAAATCCTCAAACACAATCCCACTTCGCGACGCCATTAATTCGAAGCCAAGATAAGATGGAGAAACTCTACAAGTTGTTACAATGGAAATGGGACTGGGGCGAGGGTCCATATTTATAGCTTGTAAAGAGAATATTATAAAGGGTTGGGTGCAAAGGAAAAGAATTATTCGAGGAAAGATCAGTGGATGCATGTTAATGACAAAGAAAGTACAGATAATAGAGGTTAGATGTGAAGGAAGGTTGTTCTCACCGGCTTTTTGCAGCGTATGATCCGTGGTCATTTCTGCCATGAAATTGTTCTCCTTCCTCGAAGTTGCATGGGAAGGTGCCCACTTTAATTTTCGGTCATGCGCATTTTCCTTCCCACAAGTTCAACTTGTCTTGCTCAGGATTATTTACGAAAAACGCCACGCAATTAGCATTATGAAACAGTTCTTTTTTGTTTTTTTGTATTATTTGTTTTGACCCCACGGCGCCAATGGTGAAGATTCGAAGGGGTTTGCTTTTGCTAGGAAACAATGGATGGAGACACGTATGCAAGGACGAATATTTAAGAAATATATATATTATTTTAATATATTTTCAATGATAAATATATTAAAAATTATTCATTATTATACTCTTAAATACTCTATATATACTCTATTACAAATCTCATTATTAATGTGGCAGGTGATGAATGGTATCATGTTAATATTTTACTTTTTTAACTTTTATTTTTAGTCTATCTAGCTAGATCTTTGATGTGATAATTAACAAATATATAAAAAGTTTGTAAAATTGAAAATGTAATACGTAATTAAAAACTTATTATTGATGTGCGTGGCAGGTGATGACTGGTATAATATATATCAATATTTTACTTGCTATGTAAGCGATTGATTGATTCTTTGTGTTGATAAAAGTCTTCAATATAGTTTTTTTTTTAGACCTGCTCCACAAACATATATAATTGAAGTTTTCATGGCATCACGTCCTGACGTCCTCATTTAGAGGACTGACCAATCAATGATAAAGGAATTTTGGGGGGTTTATTCTATATACTCCAAATTTTAGGAAATTACCACAACTGTTTATTATTGCTGCTGTTATTATTCAATAATAAAAAATATTTTCACATTAACTTACCCATTAATTAAAATTAAATCTCTTATTTAAATGATTTTAAACATTATCAAATAAATTTTAAGTTAAATTTTAGAAAATAAAGTAGCAATGTATGAAATGATAATTTGTGTATTTTCTAGATTTAAATGAAAAAAGTTATTTATTTTTATATAGTAGATAATATATACACACACATCTATTTGTGTGTATTATATAAATAGTAAAATCATGAGTCAGGTTAAATTTTTTACAATTAAAAAAATGCTCAAATACTGTGATTGTATTGTAAATAACAAAAACATTTTACAACTGGCATCATAACTTAAAAAAAAAAATTGTCAATCTTGAGAAATTACAAAGAAAATAATTAAATTTGTTATTACAATAGGGCAAAAACATTAAAAAACAATAACATGACCAATCACCGATTCATTCGACCTTTCACTGTACTCTAGTTGGATTGGTTCCATGATGGGGATTTTTTGCTAATTGCGGTTTTGAGAATTTAATTTCCCACCCAAACCTTTCATTTTTCTGTCAACATTACATGGAAATAATCAATGGGTAGCACATATTTTGACATTTATAGGGTAGTGATCGGTAAGCTTCAGGTATTTTTTATAAATTCCAAGAGAGGAAAGACATGGCGTAGTGAGCCTGACATGCAGTGGACTTGTTAGATTTTTTAGTAGCTTGCAGAAGGAAAATGACAAGTAGCAAGAACAATGCCAAAAAAGGGCGTTCCTTCTCTGAAGTTGGGTTTTCGACGTCTCCATATCTTTAAGCTGTGTAGTGAAGGAGTCGCCAGCAAGGTAGCGACAACAACTCCAAAATGCCCGTTGCTTCTGTGAAGATGGCTTGAGTATCATCTTTACAGCTTATGCAGTGACAGGTACTTCTTAAGAACTACTGGGGGAGGCTGGAAACGAATCTGGGATAGGTCAATCAAACGTACAGGGGGCGAAAAAAAACAAAAGACAAACAATCCAATTAAACATTGGCGAATTGGTTGTTAGACGCCTAAAATACTGGTTAAAGTTAATTCAGATTTCTTATCTTTTGATTTTCTAATTTTAATCCTTCATGCTTTAAGATTAAGACAATAAAGGCTTGAACTTCTGTGAGTGAAGTTGAGTTGGCAGGTAATGTTACGTTACAAGTTGAAACACACATAGTTATAAAATTCAAACCAAACCAATCTGAAAGTTCAACTTGAGACTGATCCTAGATTTGAACCGGTTTGTATCAAAAAATAATTAATCTAATTTAATTTATTGAAAAAAAATTGAATTAAATTGACCTGTAACAACATGATTAATCCAATCAAGATTTAGTTCTAATAAATGACAAATTTCTTTGAAAAAAAAAACGTTTGATTTACCAGCATATTGAAATGAGTGGGGATAAAGATAAAAAAAAATCAAAAATCAAAATAAATATATATAAAACATATCAAAACTAGCGGGGATAAAGAAAGAATAAAATCAAAAATAAAAATAAAAAGAAATTATAGATGAACTAGCGTCAGCAAAAGCAGAGAGAGAGTCGGCTTCCTAGCTATGTTTTTATATCTCGTTCTTCTTCTATTACATTTGGTCAAATATTTATATTTAATGTTCTATATATATATATATATATATATATATATGTTATACAAACTTAAAAAAAAATTAATAAATTATTTTACATCTTATTTTATAATATATCCAAACATTGAAAATTATTTTTTAATTTATTTTTATAATATTATTAAATATAAAAAAATTATCTACCTTTTTAAAAATCACTTAAAAAAATACTTTCTAATTAATAAACATCATTTAAAAAAAATGAGATTTCAAGTTTGGCTTCCAAGGAGGAGTCCTTGCATAGGCCATTACTTCCATGCCATGTTAACACCTATACTAATCCTCTATGATCCACTACTATAATCAGAGTAAGAGAATGGCCCGGAATAGTGTAGACCTAATATCGGGCCTCTCCATGGTCATGATGGACCTCTAATAATAGGCTGAAAAGTCTCTAATTGCAGCTGATATCCATGATGTTTGGACCCGATCAAGTCCTGTTTTCCATCGATTATCCCAATTTTCACTCTCGGTAGGTGGGATAATCGATGAAATAAATTTTGTCGATAAAATAGCCTAGCAAGTTATGCTTAAAGTTTATTAATTTTGCTCAACTCAAGCTTCCTATATCTCTCTCGTTATTTAAAAAAAAAAAATTAAAAGGTATCTTGGAATTTTTTTTAATTTTTTTAAAATTTCTTGTCTATTTTTAAAATTTTTAAATTTTTTTAAATTAATCTTTATGATTTATTTTATTTTATTTTTTATGGTATTCCCGTGAATAAACTTTCCTCTATTTCATTTACATTTGATTTTGTAAGGTATGCTTTTTTTATTTTTTTATAATTATTTATGGTTTTTTAGACTTATCAAGTCATCCTATAAAAAATATTAGCAACACTTTCTTTTACCATGCATTTAAAAAAAAATTAATTTGATCTGGTAATATTTTAGAGACAATAATCTAAGTTTTAGATGATTACACTTTTTCTCGATAATACAATGTAGGATTTTTTCAATTATATCAAATAGTTTTTCAAAATTTTCAATTAAATATTTCATCTAGTTTTTAGGAATTGCTTTGTTATCTAATGACTTTATAATAGAAAAATCCTCTTTTTTAAAACCAAATAATATTGTTTAATAGTTTTTGAATACCTAAATTATACAATCAATTTTATATACAAAATTGACTTGTTAACTAAATTATAATTCTGAAAATAATAAATAATGAGAGGATGAGTTCAATAACTCAGTAGTAGATAACATTTAATATATATATATATATATATATATGAGGTATCTAGACAAATAAAAACATATATAAATTTGACTTTAGGCTTTTACAAGAAAGTTTTACAAACAGACCATAACAAGGAATATCATTAGATAAATCTTGTTAGAAAATTAAAATGAAATAACCATATGGCTTTGGACTATAGGATAATCAGTCACCACAGATTGGTAACTTCATTAATCAATTAAGGTTGAAATACGATGTACACAAAGATTAATATTATATTATTATCATAATTATTCTAACTGATATACCAAAAGTTCATACCATAATCAAATAAATAGGATTATATCTCAAGGCTCAACTCATTGCATCAATTAAATAAAAAGTTATCAAATCAATCATACACATATCTCATATCTAGAACTAGATTCAACAAATGATCATCTTTTATCACATCAAAAGATAACATACACACACACTACCAAAAAGCATGATTCATTTTATTTTTACAATTCAAATATTTATACTATTTCTCATGTTTATGAAATATTATTTACTCATCTGACTCAAAAGCGAAAAGAACATAAAAGCAAATCTCAAAGAAAATCTCACTAATATCTAGAAAGTAGAACATTACGATTATCTTAATAAAAAAGAAGACATACTAAAAAACAATTAAAAAAACATACAAATATATATAATGCACTTAACTCAGGGTGTAACCTATAACCCTATATGTTTAGAAACTAAAATGTAATTGTAAACTGAAATCAATCCACCTTATTGATCCTAACTTTATATTAAACTGATGAACCTTAAAAAATGATTATATCTTATTGTACAATCAATTGGTATACCAGTCGACCCAACCAATCAACCGCAGCCCAACATATCAATCGGTTTATCGGTTCAATCCAACTGGTTGATTGATTGGTCAAGAATCCTAAACCAATTTCACCTAAGACAACATATCCAAAATCTCAACCAATAACCTTAAAACCCTAACATAATCAACCTATAAAAATTCAACACATCACATTATATTCAATTAATCAATCATATATAATCAATTCATCAATTAATCTCCTAAAATACAACTTCAAACCTTAAACATTAAAAAGGTCAAACATCAAAACTAAGAACCATAATTGTACACATTAAAGCATAACCTTTACCTTAAAAACTTAGTTTCTCAAATCCTTTTTCCTTTCATCTTCTTCTCTCTACATTCTTCTCCTTCCTCTCTCTCTTTCCTATTTTCTCTCTCTAATTTTAGATTTCTCTCTTTCTTTTTTCTTTTTAGTTTTTTTTTCTTTTATATATATATATATATCAAGTTCTTTGTTCAAATACTACAATATCCTTTAAGAACATTGTTGTCTTTTCCTATTAATTCTTTTTTTTTTCTTTTCAAAACATCACATTGGATAAAAAGAAATGAGTTTTAAAAAGAGTTTTAAAATCTTATTTAAAGAATCAATAACTATAATGTTGAGAACTAACATAATTTGATAAAATAGACATATTTCATGCTATAATGTCTAAATCAAAACATTCATGATGAAGTAATAATAATTACATTAAGAAATAGTTACTTAAAGATTAAGTCAAATCATTTGACTTTCTTAATATCTGAGTAATTATAATATATTACTAAATATTGTACTTGATTTTCAAATATAAATCAATTAATTGTTAAATTAATAATAAATTAAACCATTTAATTTATTTAATCTTATTTTATTTAAGATTTGAATCAACTTATTAGAGAACCTAATGGGTCACACACATAAGAATTATCAGTCAAAAATTAAAATGAATGATTAATCATGTATAACTTGATTGTGAATAAATTTTAGAAATTGAGAACTATAATTTAATTAATAAAAGAGATTGCAATTAGAGACCTCAAAAAATCAAGTAAAAACTTGATTGAATAAATTTATAAAATTATTCTAAAATAATATATGTGATATTATTCAGCAGGAAATTGATATTTTTCTATTTATAAGAGTTTTTTGGTTTTTCTATAAATAGTGTGTTATGTCTTTTATTTTTGAAAAAAAATAAGAAAAATATAGTATAAAACACAAAAAAAACTAGCACTCTAAAGTATAACAATCTCTCTTTTTTAAAAGAGTTCATGAGATTTCTCATTAGTTATTTATATAGTTTATCTTTAAAGGTCGAATATCTAAACATCTTATGGTTGACAAAAATTTAATTTTAAAGTAAATATTTAAAGTAAAAAATATGTATAATATATAAGTAATTATCTTCGTATAACTTTAAATAATTCTAAATTTATTTAATAACAGTTTTAAAATTTTAAATAATATTTAAATTTATTATTTTTACTACGTGTATATATTTACATTACACTGATAACGGGAAGTCAATGACGCTGGTGATCCAATAGGCAAAGACAGTTTCTTGACGATTAAGAAAACGGTAAAGCATTAAAATTACATATTCTAGTGCTTATTCATACCATTCTCTTTGTTCAGGGCAAATGATATATCATTTACTGCCTTGCCATACACATGCAATTTGACAAAACGGTACAAGAAATAATACATGTCATGTCACTAAACTGGAAATTCAGAACGACTAATCAACAAACAAAATAAATAAAGAACAACCATTGTCCTTGTTGCGTTGACTTTCCTGCAAAGCTAGATAGATCGCAAAATTCTGAAGTGGGGTTGTCGGATCTGAAAAACTGAATGTTCGGTTCCATATGCATAGAGATTCTCCAATTCTTAACCTCTTGAGAATCTTTCTGAACAACAACAACATAGGGTCATTAGGAGAGACTACAGTCTTGAGTTATAAAATAGAAATGCGTTTTCTTTTCAAGTTGCTTCAAATGATTGAATCAAATAAGCTAGCAAACAGGTACTTTTGCTAAGAAGAAAGGATTACATGGGATTGGATAGGTCAGGACTCAGGAACAAACTTATGGGGGAAGCTAGGTAGAAATTTGGATATGGGAAGGAACTAAAGAATTTTTATTTTTTTTAATCATATATGCACATGCCAAACACTACCTATTAGGGGAAAAAAGAGAGAAAAAATGGCGATGAAATTGGAACAGAAGATAGGTTTATCACCTACCACTGGAAAAGAAGTATCTATATCTGTTACTGCTTTTAGAATTTTTTTGTGAACAAAAGAGCCGGACTTTTCTGATGATTGGTCAAGTTTCATGAAAAGAAAGATGACTGCTAAGAGCCAATGCTTTGGTTGAAAGTTGTTCCTGTAGAGGTTGTATTTTGTCTGGTGGAAACTCAGAAGTATCTGATTTAACAATGTCACAGTTTCAGAACTTAAAGGCCGTTAGATTGAGGTCATGATGTAGTTACTTCTCTGCTACTGTGATGATCCTGTATTCTGGGATAAAATATTTCTATACTCAACGGGAAAAAAAGGGCGTTGTTTATGTCTTTATCAACTGCATGTCCTTTCACAACACTGAAGAATAATCACCCGATGTTTAATGGAACTTTACAGTTCCTGTGTGTTTGTTTGTGTTGCATTTTCTAGTTTTAATGGAGCTTTAATACAGAAACTAGAAAGTGTTTATCGAATGACAGATTATCAGAAAGTTACAATTTCCATCAGCTCCTGGATGACTAATGTCCAACATAGGGAATAATTTCCTGCCAACAGGATTACAGGAAGTTTTTACAACCTGGAAACCTTTTGTCTTCCTGACCGTGTCGTCTTGTACAATGTTGAGGATAATGGAATAAGTGGTTATCTGGCTGTTGTTTCTCTTGACTCAAGGGAAAATTGGCAGATGGGCTAGAAGTTAACAGGAAGAAGACTTTACTGATCATCATATCTCTAAACTAGAGGTAAGAAGATACATCATTTTCATTTTATTTGTTTATTTGTTTATTGACTTTACTGATCATAGACAATTTCCTGACCATGTCCGTTGATGTTACAAGTTTTATAAATTAATCAAGAGTCATTCTAATTAAACAATAGGGCCAAAGTCTTGAAACCATACTAGTTTCTGCCATTGAGAACCGACAAAAGTTAAATATGAAGAAGAGCTCCTAGTAGCAATACTTTTCAAGTTAGGGAAATTCAACGAATATGAGGAGCACGGTTTATGTCTCCATGGTAGACAATCATGGACAAGTCTTCCAGTCTCATCAAGGAACAAGCAAATTGATAAGAAATGGAATTTGGCAGCTGTAAAATTGCAATAGATCTTCTCTTGCTGCTTCTTGTCAGTTTGAAATTTGGGGTTTCTGTAGATATCATTACATCATCTCAGTTTATCAAAGATCATGAAGCTATATAGAAACCCTCCAACTGTTCGATGAAACGCACCAGCGAAGACAGAAGCTTACTTACAAGAGTTCACTCAGTTAGCTTGTCGATTTCAAATTAACTCTTCAATGTGTAATAATCTTGTGAGACATGATAAGTTGAAATGAGTGATTGGTGTTACTTTGATACTTATTCTCGCAACTGTACTCTTTACAGGTGCCAAGTCATCCTAGTATAAACTATTTGACAGTTTTCAAAAAAAAAAAAAAATTTGTTTTATAACAATGATAATAGATATTTGTAAGAAATAAAAAAATTTAAATTTTTGAAAAATATATTTTATTAGAAATTTTTTTTCTATTCATTTTTTTAATTAAACATGTATATTTTGTTTTATTAGTAACATGTTTTTTGAATAAAAATTAAAGAAAACTAAAATAAATATTCTTAAAAATTTTAATGATTTGAATTAAAGAGGAAAAAAAATTGTATCTCTTCGATCAAAACTCTCTTACTTTATTCATTTATTTATTTTTTGTTTTGATGAAATTTGTTTTTTAAATAAAAATATATCATGATATGAAAAACAAATTTCAATTAAAAAAATAATCATGACTTGATAATTTGATCATGATTGTAGAAATAAATAAAAGAATAATGAACTTCATAAAATTATAAAAAAATTTATAATAAAAAATAATGTATATATATATATATATTAAATATTAAAATGTACTTTTTATAAAATAGTTGCATATTCAGTTTTGATATAATATTGCAGGAAGTGATCGTTAATATAACCATAAAACATTATAACCATATTTGAATAATAGAACAATTGGATTATTTGTAAATATTAATTTAATAATTTTATTTATAATGCATTTTATTTTAAAAATATTTAAGGAAAAAACTGAAGTGCCATTTAAATTGAGGCCAAGGGCATGAGTTTGGAAGGATGGATCCCATGTCTGGCCCAAATTAAAATACCTAGGTGTGCTTGACTTTTTTTTTTTAATAAAATACTAAAATTCTTTTTTTTTTTTAAAATAAAAACAACACATCATCCTAGGTAAATGACTTGTTCTATTTGTGCATTCTTTGGACAACTTTGATGACTAAAACATTATTGTCTAAGTTTTGAGATCTCAAAAATATAATTTCTAACTTTTTTCACCCAAAAAACATTTAAAAAACATTTTAAAAATATAAATAAACTCATTTTTAACCCAATAAAATCTTTTAATCAATCTCAAAATCCAAAATTAAACCGAAAGAAAAAACCTAGCTGAGCGCCTATATATATATATATATATAGCAGGATTAAAGTTCCAATACTCCTCCATAAAACTTTCCTTTGCAATGCAAACCCATTAACTCCAGGATTGTCTTTTTCCTTGGACAGGATGTGGCAATAACCTTTCTTTATTCTTCTTATTTTTAAGCAATTTTGTTTCTCCTTTTTAATATATCATGGACTAAAATATAAAATAAATAAAATTTAAGACTGAAATGTAAAAGTTTAAAATTATAGGAACCAACTGGGAAGTTCGCCACGTTAAAAAAAGTATTTTATTTCCTTATTCTGTAATTGTTATTTCAATTTATTTTTTTATTTATAATTTTAAATTTGATTTTATTATAAACTAATCTTTAATTAAACATAAGAATTTAATTTCTCAGACATTTTGTATATGCGAGAGTATGCAAAGAGAAACAAATCCCAACACATATAACATGAAAGGATGAAAATTAAAAGAAAACAAAATGATGACCACCATTAAAAACAGAAAGTTTAATAGTATATAGCAGGCTATTGTAATGCACATTTCACATTTTCTTTAATTTATTAGTAGTACTATTAATAAATGCAAATTCATAAATAAATAAATTGAATCTCTCTTTCTTCTAAATCTGGTTCCGATTATTTTTATTGTTTTGTTTATCAGTATTTTTATTTTCACCCCTAATTTAATAAAAAAAATTGAATAAAAATTTAATAATCATACATATTAATTTTTAAAAAATTAGTTTATATAAATATGAGATCTTTGATCTGTGAAGTTTAGTGATGCAGATTCTAAGATTGATTTATGGTGATTCGATACGTTTCTTGATACATAATGCAACAACGGTCTAATTTTTGAAAGCTACATAAGAAAAATTATAGCTGGTGAATTTTGAAAATAACTATATATTTTGATCTGATTCAATGAAACTATCATATTCCACAAAAATAAAAGAAGAAAAGTCAAGCTTACATTCATAGTATATTCTGAGTTTGATAGTGAGAAATAAGAATTATGTTAAAACAAATTTAAAAATACTCTTGGACTGAATATTTTCCATCTTGAGAAAAATAGGACACGAAGAAAAGTTCAATTAATTCCGTGGTGGGCGTTCATTTGATAAGTCATTCGGTATTGATCTAAACTATTTCACTCTCGTCAAGGGCACGTGATAGACAAGATATGGGGTTTGTCTCCTGCAAATTTGTAGCAGTTCTTCTTCTTCTCTTCCTGCTCCTTTTCTGTTTCGATTTTGGGGTTGCTGTAGATATCATTACATCATCTCAGTTTATCAAAGATCCTGAAGCTATAGTATCTGCTAGCAACATCTTCAAACTTGGATTTTTCAGTCCTGTTAATTCCACAAATCGTTATGTTGGAATATGGTACAATGCTATGCCTACAGTGAATTTAGTATGGGTAGCTAATAGAAACAAGCCACTCAATGATTCATCTGGGGTCCTGAAAATATTCCAGGATGGAAATCTTGTAGTTTTGAATGGTCAGCAAGAGATTCTTTGGTCATCAAATGTTTTAGTTGGAGTTAAAGACTCAAGAGCACAGCTTACAGATGAGGGAAACCTTGTCTTGCTCGGTAAAAACAATGGAAATGTCTTATGGGAGAGTTTTCAGCAGCCTTGTAATACACTCTTGCCAAATATGAGACTTAGTGCTAATGCAAGAACTGGCGAGTCGACAGTACTAACATCATGGATAAGCCCTTCTGATCCATCCGTCGGACGCTTCTCTGTTTCCATGGATCCCTTAAGAATTCCCGAAGTATTTGTGTGGAACTATAAGAGTCCATATTGGCGGAGTGGTCCATGGAATGGTCAGATCTTTATTGGTATTCCTGAGATGAAATCTGTTTATCTGGATGGATTTAACCTTGCAAAAACTGCAGATGGAGCCGTGTCTCTAAGCTTCACTTATGTAAATCAGCCTACTAGCAATTTTGTTTTGCGTTCTGATGGTTCATTGATAGAAAGATCCTGGAAAGTGGAGAACCAGGATTGGCTCTATATCTGGAATAGGCCAGAAACAGAGTGTGACATTTATGGGAAGTGTGGAGCATTTGGAAGCTGTAATGCAATGAATTCACCAATCTGCAGCTGTTTGAGAGGGTTTGCTCCAAAAAATCCAGATGAATGGAATAAAGGAAACTGGACAAGTGGTTGCGTTAGGAGGACACCACTAGAATGCACAGAAACACAAAATATAAGAGAAGTGAACCCAGCAGATGGGTTCTTGAAGCTTGAGATGATCAAAGTACCAGACTTTGCAGAGTGGTCATCTCTGTATTCAGAACTAGAATGCAGAAACGAATGCTTAAGTAATCGTTCCTGTATAGCTTTTTCATATTACAAGGGTATTGGCTGCATGTTGTGGACCAGAAGCTTAATTGATATACAGAAGTTTTCCGTTGGTGGGGCAGATCTTTACCTTCGCTTAGCATATTCAGAACTTGGTAATTGTTTCATTTTCTCTTTGATTTTCATTAAAAATAATGCTTCATATTTTCTTCTTTCGTGCTACTGCTAATGTTTTGTGTGCCAGTATTCATGTTAGAAGTTGCAGCAGATCCCCTCGAGTCGTTTGTTTTGTCAAATAAAAGTAGCAATTTTATTTGCAGATAAAAAGAAAAGCGTGAAGATAGTTATCAGTATAACAGTGATTTTCGGAACAATTGCCTTTTCAACCTGTGCATTTCTTTCATGGAGGTGGATGGTTAAACATGGAGGTAAAAACTTTTCAGTATTAGCTTATGGAGTTTTGCAATTTCAATCATGCTTACACTCTGTATCTTAATCAGAAAGGAAGAGGAAGAGCAAGGAGATATCGTTATCCAAAAGCGAGGAGCCATGTCGACCACCTTCGGATGGAAATATGATCAGGAACAGTGGGGGCAAAGTTAAACTCCAGGAACTACCAGCTGTATTCAGTTTACAGGAGTTGGAAAATGCAACGAATAGCTTTGAAATATCCAACAAGCTTGGAGAGGGAGGTTTTGGTCCAGTATACAGGGTAAATTTTCTACTCTATTGGAGTTCTATTGTTAGTTAAACCGAATAGGTAGTTTACTTGTTTAATGGACTTTCCAGGGGAAATTACCAGATGGGCAGGAAATAGCTGTGAAGAGACTTTCTAGAGCATCTCAGCAAGGGCTTGAAGAATTTATGAATGAGGTTTCTGTGATATCCAAACTCCAACACCGAAATCTTGTGAAACTCCTAGCTTACTGCGTTGAAGGTGAAGAAAAGATGTTGGTCTACGAGTACATGCCAAATAAAAGCTTGGATGCATTTCTGTTTGGTTAGAACCGTTGCCCTTTCTATACATCTGTAGCTGTAGCATCAAGCAACATTCAGTTTAATACACTTAGAAGCTGATTCTTTGATTTGTCAAGTCAGTTTGATTCATATATTCATGTTTTTATTTTACATTTGCATGCAATTTATTCAGATTCAGCCAAGCACGAACTTCTAGACTGGAAGAAGCGCTTCAATATTATCGAAGGAGTTTGTCGAGGTCTCCTGTATCTTCACAGAGATTCTAGACTAAGAATTATTCATAGGGATCTGAAGGCAAGTAATATTCTGCTGGATCAAGAACTTAATGCTAAAATATCAGACTTCGGAATGGCCAGGAGTTTTGGAGGCAGTGAAGATCAAGCCAAAACGACAAGGGTTGTTGGAACCTAGTAAGTACACATTGCGTTTTCCAGTTATAATCATTGCAATGTATTGCTTTTTGAGCTCAGAAATGTTTTCCATGCTTTGTGAAAACATGCAGTGGCTATATGGCCCCTGAGTATGCAATGGAAGGGCGTTTTTCAGAGAAATCCGATGTCTATAGCTTTGGAGTTTTGCTGTTAGAGATAATAAGTGGTAGAAGAAACAGTAGTTTTTACGACAATGAGAAGGATTTGAGTTTCTTGGGATTTGTATGTCCATCCAACTCAGTACCTCTGTAGCGCAAAGCTCCAATTTTCCCAACCGTAAGGTTAAACAGGCAAAATTCTTACTTGCCCTTTTCTTCTTTTACTTTTCAGGCATGGAAATTGTGGACTGAAGGCAAACTTTCAGCTCTAGCAGATCGAGTACTATCTGATCCATGTTTTCAAGATGAAATTTATAGAAGCATTCATGTAGGTCTTTTGTGCGTTCAAGAGTTTGCAAGAGATAGGCCAGCTGTGCCTACAATCATTTCAATGCTTCATAGCGAAATTGTGGATCTTCCTGCTCCCAAGAAACCTGCACTAGGTTTCGATATGGGCTCCCTTCAATGGAGACAAACGATATGTTCTAATGACATAACAATTACTGTTATTGGAGGGCGATAGGGAACGAGTTTGAGGCGATATTTTTCTGTTACATGTAAATCTAGAGGTATACTAGTAGCATATTAGCATGTCAGCAGGCTTCTGAATCCGACACTTAAAATACCAGTGAAGGAATTAGAACGTCTGATGTCAATATGCCATTGTAGCCAAAACTAGTTGCTTTCTCTCTTCTCTTCTGTATGTTGATTGATAGCCATAGTTATTGATCACAAATGGCTAGATAAAATCCCATGTTATCATGCACTTTTTTCCCCTTCAATTTGAGATGATGGAGAGGCTTGGAGTTATGATCAGTATATTTCTATGCTGCCACTAATCAGGACATTGGCCCCGAGTTGGCTGTAGCACATGGGTTCAGGCCTGGTGTTATGATTAATCTAATTTTTGGCTGTAACACATGGGTTTAGGGCTTGCGTTTTCCAGTTTTATTGGTTTTTAGCAATATTTAAAAGATTATAAATAATTTTTTTATATATTTATTTTATGATATGCATGTCCTAAGTTTAGCGTCAGAGTGATGTTTTTAATAAATAGCTTCTACGTTGCTTGCTGGTCTCAAAATCCGGACTGTGACAAAGTACTGTTGCCAAATTTGATTTTTTCTCAAGTTGAAGTCCATCAATGAAACAAAGGAAATATCGATGGCTTGCAAGGAATCTTCCTGCCTCAGTAAATAAGCAATAATCACACATTTGGTCCCTCCATAATTTCATGTGACCATTACTTAAGCCGGGGCCGACCTGTCAGTGAACTGAAGAAGAAGAAGACGAAGAGTAATAAGCCATGCTTCTCTTTTCTTCTTCTAAACCACTTATCAATTTTTTGAATACCTATCAATTGAATCATTTTTTGTGGGAAAAAATGATAAATAACAAGAAAAAAATTTCAAGAAAATCGTGTATTATAATTCTAATATGAAACTTAATAATAGCTAGGTCCCATAAACCTAAGAACTCAAATGTGTTCTAAAAAAAATCTTTTTGTTTTTTTAATTATTAATGTGTATCATCATTTTCATAAAAAAAAAGTCTCAAGTATCTAAGTCATATAACTAGAGAAATTTATTCATCGATAAAAAGAGGAAAACACATTAATAGCTAGTCTAGTACTAATTTCATGAGAAAATTAATCTTAAGAGATAGACAAATTATGTCTCCTTATTTGACTTTAAAGACTTACAATTTATGGTTAATATTTATTTTTTTATTAAATTTCTTTGAATATACAAAACTCATATAAAAATCAGTTCTTAAAATGACCTCATGGAATACTGTTGTATAAATTAATTGAAAAAACACTCTTATCATGGAATAATAAAACAAAAAGACTAATATCCCATGATTAAGTTCTTGCTCAAACTAGTTTATGTAGGAAAAAAAATACTATTATTATTTCTTACCGTCCACACTAGTGCATCAATCCACCAGCCAAAACAAAAAGTAGTATAATCAAAATTTTAGGTTTATTTATCTTATTAAATTTTAGATTTGCTCTATAAAAATTACTAATTCGAGTATCACAAACATTTGAATAACTAAAGGTTTATATAGTCGTTAACTTTAAAATCTATAAAATTAGTTAAAATAATAAAAATTCTCTTTTCAAGTCATCACTATCAAACCTTTAACCTATTGGTAATAATATGAATGGATGTGAAACAAAAACCAACAGACCATAAAAATTAAAATTATCTATTAAATTGTTGTTCATATATTCAACATTGTATAACCAGAACAGAGCATAGTTTCTATTAACATGGAGAATGAACACTCACCAGTCTTATCTTCTCTGTATCCTCTCCATGACTTGATGATGACATCCATTTCAAGTCCAAAATATGATTATTTTGGCATAGCTACCTATATGGAATGTCCCAAATATCATTTTAATTTTGAAAGATGATTTTGGCATTATTTTTTTAATGGATATATGTCACGAATTAATTTTCGAATCCATAACCGGCACATACTCAAAGTTCCTCTTCAAGGTTCCATATTTATATAAATCTAAATCTATATATAATCTTATCCTTTAAACAGCTCAATTAGAGTTCAATCCAATATTAATAACAAACTAACTTTATAATATACTTTAATTATTTTAATACAAGAGTTAATATAATTTCATAGTTTTGGAGCACTAACTAGACATAAAGGAAACTATACAAATTACAACCAAAAAAGCAGGTTCTGAAGGTCCAATAAAAATGACATGCTATTAAGCTATAAGCCTGAAAAGGGCAAATACTAAAAGGGTGAGTTCAACAACTCATTGAGTAGATAATTTTCAATATACACACACGAGGTAATACAATAATGAAATATATATATATATATATATATATATATATATATATATATGACTTTAGGTTTTTATAGGAAGGGTTATCAAATATGTCATAACAAGAATATCATAAGATAAAGCTCGTTAGAAAATCAAAATGTAATAAGCATGGGCTCTGTACTGTCGGATGATCAGTCTACACCGGATAAAGTAAAGCTCATTAGAAAATCAAAATGCAATAAGCATGAGACTCTGTACTGTTGGATGATTAGTCTACACAGGTTAGTGACTCCCCCAACCAATTAGGGTTCAGATATAATATGCACAAAGACTAACACTACCTTGTTAGCATGATATTCTGACTGGTATATCATAAGTTTATAATCATAATCAAATAGATATATTCATATCTTAAAATTCAACTCATGACATTAATCAAATAAGAAACTATCAATTCAGAAGCCAATTTAAAATATATATTGGTTCATATCAAGAATTCAAATTCAACAATTGATCATACTTTATCATAATAAAGATAATAATCAACATATATATTATCAAGAAACATGATCAAATTCATATTAACAAATCAAATATCTATAATATTTCTCATGCATATGAAAAATTATCCACTCATTTAACTCAAAAGCAATAGCATTCAAAAATAGATACTGAAAGAAATTCTACTGATATCCCGCCGGTAGAATATCAAAATTATTTGAATACAAATAAGATATATTCAAGAATAACTCAAAAGAACATATAACCTATTTAATATACTTATCTAAGGGTATATTCCATAACCCTACATGTTTTTAGACTAAACTAGTTATTCTTTCAAAAACCCAAAATTAAATGGTTTTTTTGAAATCTAATTCATAATAAAACAAATAATAAAATTGGTAATAATTTACTAAATAATCATAAATTATTTATCAAACCAATCTAAAAAATCTAATATTACAGCTAGGGACCATTTTGAAATTTATCATATTTTTAGGGCCAAATTATAATTTTTTTCTAATTGGAGGACCAAACTAAAAATATTATAAATTCATGAATATAGTGGAATTATGTCCATAATTAATCCTCATTTCTGTCTAGAATCTCTAATTATTCTCTAGGGACCATTCTGGAATTTTTCTAAATTTTTAGGGTCAAATTGTAATTCTTGTCAAATTGGAGGACCAAATTGAAAGTGTTAAAATTTCATAACTATGATGGAATTTTGCCCATAACTCATATTTATTCTGTCCAGAATCTTGGAATATGCTCCAGGGACCAATATGTAATTTTTTTGAAGTTTAGGTACTAAACTGTAATTTTCACAAATTGAGGGATCAAACTGAAATTTTATCATCTTCAACCTCAAATCCAGAATTTCAACAGAAAACCTAGTGTTCTTTTCAGATTTCTAACTTAAAATTCATCATTTACACAAATCATAACTCAAAATCATCATATTTACCTACAATCTTCTATAATTAGTTAAATAATCAATTACCCATAATAATCAATTCTATAACATTCAAATTAATTCATCAATCAACCCAAAATACAATCTTCAAAACCTAACATTTATCAAAACAGAAGTTTAAGGCTCAAAAAACATACATTTATACATTTTAAAACTTAAATCTTACCTTTAAACTTATTTTCTCAAACTCTCTTCTCTTTCTTTTATCTTTCCCTCTTTTCTCTTCTTCTTCTTTCTCTTTTCTTCTCTTCTCTTAGTTTTTCACTCTTAATTGCTTATCTCTCCCTCTTTTTCTTTAATATTTATATTTATGAACTTTTTGTTCAATTACTTCATTTATTTATTTTTACATCTAAGTTTTTAAGGACTTTATAGTCTTTTCCTACCTATTTACTTTCAACACATCATAGTGCACATCCCTTGCACAAATTTCAAGCTACATTTTTTGTGTCAAATCAGTTGGAAATTTAGAAATTAAGACACTCAAAACCATATTTAGAATTTCAAAAGTGAGAAAATCTTGATAAACACTAATGTGATGCATGCATGAAGGAGGGCTAGTGGCTCCTATCACTAGTATACTATAAAGCTTGATGAAAAAACATCCAAAGAGGCGAGAAATTTTGAATTGAATACTCAAAAGCCTATAAAAACTTGCAAGTTCAGAGGAAATTTTTTGAAAATATAAATGTGATAAACAGTTTAAGGGCACGACTATCACAAGTACAATTTGAATATTTTTATAGAAAAGAGAGGACTAATGTGAAAAGAACGAGGCTAATCACACACTTGGTCACTCCACTACTAATTCGATTTGACTGATTCAACCGCGTTTTATCACTTAGAAGCATCATTAGTTTAGCATTGATATTTTTTATACGGTTGAAATGGAGTTTCAACGCTTGGATGGGCAAAGATATAATAAAGACTCTCCATCATTGATTTATTAGCACTAATTTGTTTTCACGTTTATGCATGACATGTGTTCATATTGACTACTGGCTTGGTGTCCAATTTGTAAGAGAAAAAAATGATTAGAAATTAAATGAAATTTGATTTTTCTAAAATTAAGAATGATTAAGAAACAAAATATATAGTGGATGTTAAATAAATAATGTAAAATATTTATTGAATAGAAAATTGAATTGAATATCAATACATGTGCCAGCATGTACGTATGAGATGCTTATTGCTATCTAACAATAAATACAATGTCTTTCGATGGTCGAAAATTCCTTTTTCACTTTGTTGTTAGAATCATTATGATATCTTTTCCTAGTGCAGTAGTATGCAACCCATAAAAAGACATGAATGTAATAGTGAGAGTAAATTTAGCCTCTAATACATGAATTTCTATGCGTTACGGTTAGTAAGCTATCACCAAAATCAAACATTTGCACATGTTGTACAACATTGACAAGAAGATTGTCTACATGGACACTTCAAATACCTTGACTATACCATATTAGTCCTCAATAAACATGATGAATTTTAGTTTTGGCCTTTGTATCATAATTATCAAAATTGGTTGGGGTTTTACCTTACAAAAGGCTAGGTTTACTAGTTTAATCCAAGTTAATTCAATGCTTGATTGCTTTGATTTTCTTTAAGGAAATAACACTATTTTGGACACAGCCAAATCCGTAGTAAATTCTAAGTTTTATAATGGGAAATAAGAGTTATGTTAAAACAAATTTTAAAATACTCTTGCTAAAAATATTTTAAATCTTGAGAAAAATAGAACATGAAAAAAAGTTCAATTAATTATGTCACGAAAGAATTCCCCATCCCATGACCGACCAATAATGCAAATGCAGTACCTCAAGGTGCTTCACCTACTCTAAGCCTCATAACTTACATATTTGATATCATAAAAATTATAAAATAGCGCAGCATAAAATAAAATATCCAAAATAAAGAAATTCAATAAATAAATTAAAATCCATCTCTTTGATAAATAATCCAAAACGAATTGAAAATATAATTAAAATCATTTTGTGGGGTATCTATGAATAACTAATAAAATTTAAACTAATGGCCTTAAGGAACAAACGAGGCATACCGACTCAAAAAATAAAAAGAACACAATTAGAAGATCTTGGTACTGAAATTAAACTAAAGACCTGAAAAATGTAAATGAAAGGGTGAGTCCAAACATTTAGTGAAAGGTGATAACTATGATACAAGCTAATATACATTTTAAGATAAGTGAATATGATTGCATAAATCAAGTACCGAACAAGATATTTATATTAAAGGTATTATATTAAATGGTATGTAAAAGAAGTATACATGTTAGAATTACATGTCATATTAGTAATATCATATTCTTCAATTAGGGAATATATATGTGCAAATAGTACTAATACCCTACTCACCAATTAGAAAATAAAATATAATATGTACATAAATTAACTACTTTTCATTAGTATGAAGTAAATAACTACCCTTCTTTAGTCTAGAGTTTCTTATAGCCGCTTAAATGTGGTAAGAAGAATCATGAGCTCAACAAACAAAATTAATATAGAGTTCATGTTTATTATCAAGATTCATAATGCAAGCATGGTCGCAATTGAATAAATATAAAGGACATACGAATCATGTTTAAATCAAACAAGTATATGATGAGTATTTAAGAAGAAAATATAATAAAAACAACAACTGATCAGCCTTATATAATCAACAATAGCAATAATATTTATAATTTCATATCTATATATATAATAGAAATTATCCCATTCAACTGAAAACAGAGCAAATAAACAAATGCAAAACCAAAGATTACTAAAGCTCGCTAGGAGGAACATTAACAAAACCTATAACGGATATGAAAAACAACAAAAAATAACTCATAATAACATAACATGAAAGACTAAAACCCTAAAGTTAGAGACCAAATCATAATAATAAAGTTGAATTGATTCACTTGATCGATTTTTAATATATTCAAAATTGATTGAACTTAACAAACTCGATTAACCGTCATTATAAGGTCAATCATTGGACTAGATTAACCAACTGGGTGACCATTATACAAATCAACCAGTCAGAAGACTATAACATATGAACTAGTTGACCGATTTAGCCCAACCAGTCAATTGGGTGGTCGAGATTTTCAAAATCCTGACCTACCAGTCAAGAATCTACAAAACTCAAAAGTAATAAATATTTTATTCCTCAACAAACCCATAATCTGGACATTAACCTAGTTTGGTCCAGTCCAATTAACACTTTAATACACAAAATAAATCCTTTAAATCGTCTATATATCAAATTAATATATATTAAACATCTTAAAACGGTAAAACACTTTCTTAATTCATCAACTATCAAATTCCCAGTCGAAAACAAAATCATAATACTTAACAAACATGGTAGTCATAATACTTGCTTTTTCAATCCTTTTTAAAATTCAAAAGCTTAAGTCTAAAGAAAGCTAAATCTCTTGGTATTTTGAGAGAAAAGTCATGATAAGAGAAGAAAAAGGGGAAAGAAAAAGAAAAGAGAAAAAAAAAGAAAAAAAGAAACAACATTTAGTCTCCCTCTCTCTCTCTCTCTCGTGTATATATATATATAGGTTAGGCTAGGTTCTTGGCTAACTTAGACTTGGTCAAAAAATTTAAATCTTACGCTTGGGTAGACTTGGGTTTTTTGTTCATTTCATATTAAATTGACTAATAATTGAGCTATAATTTTTTTTTTCAATTTGAAAAAAAATATTTTTTTCAAGTTATAGTGATTGCTTCTTCATTTTTTTTAATTTGGTTCATTTATTATCATTGTTTATTTTTTATCTTTTAGTTAAACTAAAACTAAGTTATTTAACAGAGTTGGACCAATAATTCAATTCATGGATTTTTTTATAAGAAAAACATCTTGCAATACTTAGACATAATTGTTTTACAAAAAAATAATCCAACTCCATAGCAAATTACGTGGCCAGTTCTAGTAATTTACTAAAACATTTTGTTTTGTTATACAAATTGAGGACTAAGTCATGCACGTGACAAAAAAGCAACTCTAGCATTGTTATGGATGGAGGGTCTTAATTGTAACTAAATATGTAGTAAAGGGATTTAGTTAATAAGATTAATGATAGATAACTGAATTATATGTTTGTTTTTCCTTTTTTGATCTCCTCTATAAGGACCACATACAAGTACAGTATCCAAACACAGTAGATGATCCCAGTATCTCTAGTTTCTCTTGGGTATCACTTGTTCAATAACAATAACAACAAAATCCTAAATCCTAAATGCTTTTGTTTTTATTTTTATTTTTGTTTTTGTGATTTTTAAATTAGATTGATAAACAATTGGGGCATTTGTTTTGTTTTAGCTGGTTTAGGGATTTTGTAAGGAATTATATGAGATTTTGTTTGGTTATTTTGTGCTTGTAAATGTAATGGGCTTATGTAAGTGCTTAAAACATCATCGATTTCTATACTATTCCTCTGAGAATTTGGTGTTTGATGCTTTATTTAATCAAGATTTGACCACTTTTAACTCATTTTCCCTGACCTGGAAAATTTCGATAAAGTAGAATCAGCCCTTTTACGAAAAAGATATTTCAATTATTCACCATTTTATAGCACTGTGCCATTATTATTTCCTGAAGGTATCAATAACATATATATTAATTTTCAGGCCATTAGTAACCCTAGCTAGATATCCTTCACAATTCCCTTTTCATACCAGTAATGGAGCGTTGAGACATGACAAAATTAGCACACAGTACAAGAGTGCTATATATATATATAAAGCCACCATCTGCCTAACATTTTTGCTATTATTTTGTTCACGTCCTAGTCATTGTGTTCATGGTTATTTTTTACTTTACTTTTCTTCATCTAACCATGTTACAAGTGTAGTGGAGATGTGTATCTATGTATTACTTTTTCCTCCCATGTTATTTGGTATTCCAATTAGAATAAATTATAAATTGATATGTTTTTCAGTTTCAAATAGTACTGATTAATTATACCCTTTCATCTATTTCATGTTATTTTTCAATTTCATATTAGTTTTTTGTTTTAAGAAGTTGAAAAAAAACCAACAAATAGGTAAATAATATGATAAGATTGATGAGAAAATAAAATATTTTTTTGGAATAAAGTAATATTAAATTAAACATAATCAACACTAGTTAAGAAACTAATTGATTAACTTTTAAAATTGAAAGAACTACTTAGTTAATTTTGTAAAGTATAGCTTCGGAGTGCCGTTGGACTATTTTTTTTAAATTTATTATTTTTTAACTTTAAATTAATATTTTTTAGTGTTTTATTTTATTATTTTAATGTTTTTATATCAAAATAAAAATATTAATAAGTTTTTAAACAAAAAAAATACTTTGTGTAGCAATCTCAAACAGTAACTAAGACTAGAGGGACTAATTTATAATTAATTTACTCAAATGGTAATGTATGTAATGAATCTTCAGAAACTCATCAGCATGACCCTTAACCTTGAGTTGAACAACGAGTGTTACTAACCCAGTCAGAATGTTTCCTCCGTGAAAATAAAAGATCAACTGTATTTTAGATCCCTTAATGTTTCAATTTGGTCCCTATGGTTTAAAAGTTTTCTAATATTAACATGTTGTTTCAAAAGACTTCCAATTCGATCTCTGACCCGTAAATAGCTAACGGGATCAAATGAAGTGCCCATTTTTCCATCCTTTTGTCTCACTTTTCATGTTTTTTCTCTTGTCCTTTTCTTCCCAACTCTTCTTCATGCAATAATATCCCAAAAAAGGATCTTAGAAACAAAAGAACTGCAAAAGGTGATGTGCAAATGTGCTTATTGTTAGCTTAATTTCATCAACAATTATCGACATGAGGTTATATTGGAATTCTTGCAAACTATAGGACTGATGTTGGAAAATCTTAAATTACGGAAACCAAAATCCTGCTAAATTAAATTTTAGCATTTTAACATGGTCTACCTCTCACTATCCAGCTGAACAACTTAAAAATGTTGAGCAGATTACAGGGTCCTCCAAGGCTCAACTTCCAGGTTTGCTAGTTTAATTGAAGTTAATTCAAAATGAAATTGCTTTTGTTTTTAAAATACAATAAAAACTAATTTAAAAAAAATAAAAATAGAGCTGGGTTTATACCTTCAAAATAAAACCTAATCCAGACCGAGCTTTGAATCAGTAGCTTATCAGATCAACTTGTAAGGCCATACTAGGTTTAATAGAATGGAAGTATAAAAAATATTTAGCATTTGCACATTTTAGCTTTGAAAATCCATTGTCTACCAGTACATGTTACAAGAAAAATAATCGTGACGGGAACTCATTATCTGCCATCAACAACTGTGACTGTCACGTAATTGATGGAACACTTTTCTTCGTTTTGATGGGGTCTTTCTTCATTGAAGTGGTGTTTCCTTTCAGCAAATGGCGGCTGCTTTGGAGTTGCAAGATAAGAAATTTCACTATTCAGCATTGAAACGACAGTAGAAGCTGTTGGCCTATCTTCTGGGAATTCTTGAACACACAATAGGCCTACATGTATGCATCTAAATATTTCCACCTGCGAACTCGGATCAGATATTGCTGGATCTACTAGAGCTGAAATGTTGCCTTCATTCCACAGTTTCCATGCCTGCGAAGTGAAAGTAGTAGCACAAATAAGAAAATAGCAATTTAAATGTTGTCAGAAATGAAATCCAAGCATTACATATGACTGCCGCGTTGAGTTTTATGGACATACAAATCCTAAAAGACTCAAAGCTTGCTCATTCCCATAGAAACTAGTATTTCTTCTCCCGCTTACAATCTCTAACAACAAAACTCCAAAGCTGTAGACATCTGATTTCTCAGAAAATCTACCTTCCATTGCATATTCAGGGGATATATAGCCACTGCACATCAGCAACATTGAAATATGAGAGACATGTTTTAGATAATAACGTGATTCTGTAAAAACGTCGCTGTGCCTACATCATTTCCTCGCATTTTACTGTTCAAGTGAAACATAATTCATTTGAACAGTGAAATGCTATTTCACTGTTCACGTGAATTATATATTTCACGTGAATAGTGAATTTTGCCAAAAAAATAAAAAAAAAATTATTCAAAAATTATTTCAAAGAATCTCTGATTTTC
>NW_011500147.1:135274-192382 GCF_000495115.2 Populus euphratica
ACAAGTATACTAGGTGCTACCTCTCAGAAATGACAGTAGACAGAACAAGTACAAGCTAAGTCCTTTACTCAAATTGTGTAAGATCCTATCAATATGCTACAGTGTTTATCCTTCTTTATTCAACAACTATGATAATGTATGAACTAAGGAACTCAAGTTTTGATCTGGAACTCCAGTCTATTGGCCTTCTGTAATGTTAACAGCAAGTTTTTAATGTTTCTTCTATTGAATGGTCTATTTATCGACGAATTTGCCTCTCAGTAAATGCAGGCTTCATCGTAGTAGAAGATCAAGTCAATTAACTCATCAGTGGATGCTCAAACTGATCCAAAAGGGAAGCATTTAACATTTTGATATTTTACATAATGATCTAGATTTACATGTAACAGAAAAATATTGCCTCAAACTCGTTACCTATCGCCCTCCAATACAGTAATTGACATGTCATTAGAAAATATCGTTTGGCTCCATTGAAGGGAGTCCATATCGAAACCAAGTGCACGTTTCTTGGGAGCAGGAAGATCCGCAATTTCGCTGTGAAGCATTGAAATGATTGTAGGCACAGCTGGCCTATCTTTTGGAAACTCTTGAACACACAATAGACCTATATGCATGCTTCTAAAAATTTCATCTTGAAAACATGGATCAGATAGTACGTGTTAGGATATTGTCACTTATGTGGCAGCATTTGCAGCACATCCTCTGGAAGAGAATGACTGCCATTGTCAAAGAAAGAGGCTACAATGGTGGGTTATTGATGGCAGCTTGAGATTGTCAAAGACGTTACACCTAAAAAATGGCTACCATTGTTGACAAAAGAGCAGGAGGAGCTGCTATTAAAGCCTATAAATAGAGACAAGCAGAATAGAGAGAAAATGTGATAAGAGAGAAAGAGAGAAGGGCAGCAGCGGCTGTAAGGGCAGCAATGAATAATGGGAGTTGAGTTGAGTGAATGCGATCCTCCTCCTTCATATATTGTAAACTGAATACAGCTGGTAGTTCCTGGAGTTTAACTTTGCCCCCACTGTTCCTTTTGCTCTTCCTCTTCCTTTCTGATTAAGATTCAGAGAGTAAGCATCATTGAAATTGCAAAACTCTAAATACCCAAAACAAACTAATACTGAAAACCTTTTACATCCATGTTTAACCATGCACCTCCATGAAAGAAATGCACAGATTGAAAAGGCAATTGTTCCGAAAATCACTATTATTCTGATAACTATCTTCTTGCTTTTCCTTTTATCTGCAAATAAAATTGCTACATTTATTTGACAAAACAAACTACTCGAGGAGATCGGCTGCATCAACTTCTAACATGAATACTGGTACACAAAACATTAGCAGTAGCACAAAAGAAGAAAATATGAAGCATGACCAAGTTCTGAATATGCTAAGCGAAGGTAAAGATCTGCCCCACCAAAGGAAAACTTCTGTATATCAATTAAGCTTCTGGTCCTAAACATGCAGCCAATACCCTTGTAATATGAATAAGCTATACAGGAACGATTACTTAAGCATTCGTTTCTGCATTCTAGTTCTGAATACAGAGATGACCACTCTGCAAAGTCTGGTACTTTGATCATCTCAAGCTTCAAGAACCCATCTTTTGGGTTCACTTCTCTTATATTTTGTGTTTCTGTGCATTCTAGTGGTGTCCTTTGACCACATGTGGCTTGTTTCTATTAGCTACCCATACTGTAGTCACTGAAGGCATATCATTGTACCATATTCCAACATAACGATTTGTGGAATTAACAGGACTGAAAAATCCCAGTTTGAAAATGTTGCTAGCAGTTACTATAGCTTCAGGATCTTTGATAAACTGAGATGATGTAATGATATCTACCGCAACCCCAAAATCGAAACAGAAAAAGAGCAGGAAGAGAAGAAGAAATGCTACAAATTTGCAGTAGACAAACCCCATATCTTGTCCATCACGTGCCCTTGACAAGAGTGAAATAGTTTAGATCAAGAGCCATTGACTTATCAAATGAACGCCCACCACGGAATTTGTAATTCTTGGAACAAGTATAATTCCAAGTACAAATCAGCCCAAAAACCCAACCTAACTTGAGATGATCAAAGTAACTATTTATTTTTCTATTTATATTCTCTGGTTTAGAGTTTGGTCATCCTAACGAAGAAGTTGCTTGATTCGTATTATTTTTAAATAAGTATCAAATTATTTTTTAAACCAAAAACAAGTTCAAATTTTCAAAATTCGTAGAAAAGATTTTGGTAAAAAAATAAATTGAGTCTATGTGATAATACACGGTTGCAAAGGTTTATTTGTGAGTTTTTATAGGAAAACTCTCTCAGGAAAATAAATAATGTTTGATCGTAAACACAATTGAAGAACAAACTTATTATTTCATTGAAACTTTTGAAAAGAGATTTAATAACAAAGATTTTATGCCAACATCTTGAGTTGTGATTACTAACAAGGTAACACATAAAAAAACTAAATACATAGCAATCATTGATTGAAAATTCTAGAATATTCCAGTCGTTCATCTCCTCAATAAGAGTATTTTTTCAACAGTCAGTTGAGGTCATATATACACTATTCTTGACCTAATATTACAATAGTTTTATCTTCAAGATAGTTGATTTCTAGGAATCAGTATGAAAAAATTAACTATAGAAAGGGTAGGTGTCTTGGCAACCACCTTCAATGTCTTTCCCTTTTCTAGTCAAAATTATTCTTCTTAGTCGGGTCAACAATCTTACCTATCCCAATGACTTGTTCAATTCTCTCTGTTATATCAACTAGGTTAATGAAATATTGTGCAGAGCTTCTAACAATATACTCAAAATACAAGGCTTTAAAAGTGTTGGAAAATAAACTGATCATTTCTTTTTCCAACAAAGAAGGATTAACCTATGCAACTACCTTACGTAACCTTTGGGTACCTCTCTTATAAACTCCTAGTTATTATTCTTCATAGCTTGCAAGCTTTACCTATTAAAGCCCATGTTCATATTGAACTTATATTGCTTAATAAAATCATTAGTTAAATCTTTCTACTTTTTTATCTTGGTATTGTCAAACCACATATACTAAGTAAGAGCAACATCACTCAAAATATCTTGAAAGAAGTGAATCAATATTTTTTTCATCATCAACCACCTCAATGATTTTGTTATACTATGCTTTAAGATAAGTTAGAGGGCATTAAGTTTTTGTATACTTGATAAAGTCTAGCACTCTAAACTTTTTGGGAATGACCATGTTAAGCACCAAACACAACTTAACAACTTTTATGAGATCATATAAGTGAGTTCCCTCAAATGCCTCATCCTTTACTTTAGGACAACCAATTTAGTTATATTATATTCTTTTAGTATCTTATAAGATTCTTTCTTTATAGATTCAATGGTAAACAACATTCTTGTGGGATATACTAGTTGGAAATGCATGGCTTGTTGAAATTTAAATGACATCTCATTTGTCCCTAGATCTTGTGGATTGAAGGAAGTTGTGAGCATAGGTTCGGGCTAAACTATAAATTTTCTTTTCTAGATTCAGATCCCAATATCTGTTCAAGTAGACTAAAATCAACATATGAAATATGGGCTTGCCCTTCACGAGGTGACAAGGGTCATCTAGTGCATCAAGAGATAGGTTACTATCTAGTCTCAAAGGATCCCTCACATGCTTAGTGATCATCCTCGAGAGGTAGATATAATGCTTACAAGTAGTGTGAAGATAAAGGCCTTGAGTAAAATCAGATTGGCATATCAACCACTTCTAAGTAAACAAATCAAATGAGAGTTGGATGGTTTCACGAGTCTTACCTATGCTAAAATTGTTAGGGTATTATTAGTTTCCCACCTATCTTAGATTTTAAGGTGTGTGCTTTTAATATGATGCATGATAATATAAATAAGGATGCATGCTAAAATGGTAAAGGCAATAAAATAAACCAATAAGCACAATAAACAAGATATCAATAATAAGACAAAAAATGAAGTTTTGTTCTAAAAAGTTTCCAATGAAATTGTTATTTTGTCGCACCCGACATCACGATGACTTTTAAAAATTCAAAATTGCAAGAAAACAAATTTATTACATCTTGTTCTTTGATTGTATATGACTTGTTTAAGAAGTCACCACATAGTATTATGATTATTAAAAACCCTAACTAGTTAGCAGAAATTTTATAGTATGAGATTAATTATGCAAAAAAGAAGATATTATTACCCTTTAAATGTCCTACTTGAAGTAAGCTGCATCGCTAGTTATCTTAAATTGCTAAAGGTTTGTTGTGTTTTATCTTTGTTGGCTTGCCTATAATATTCTTGACTTTGATGTCCGTGAATATTTGATTACGGATATCTTCAACTCTAACATTGGTAAATATTACGTAGCAAAAAAACATATGATAATTTTGGCTCTGATGCTAGTAAATAAATCAATAAAATAAATCTAAAACAAAGCATACATATTTTTGTTTATCTTTTTTAAAGATAAAAAAATTGAATACCAAATTTGCATTTCATAGTAAAAATTCATAAATTAAATATATAATGAAATACCTTAAAAAAACATGAAAGACCTACAAATAAATTTAAAAGTGTCCATAAATTTTTTGAAATTTTATGATATTAAAAATAATTTATTTGGTCAATTTTATAATATTAAAAAGAATTCATTTGGTTGAATATCAAAATAAAAAATGACTAAAATAGAGGGTTTGGGTCGGAGCCCAACCCAGCCAGACCCGGTTTTTTTTGTCTTTGGTTTTTTGGGGCAGCTCCAACTCAGCCCGTATGGGCTGGACTGGACGGCCGGGCACTGTAACAAGTAACTATATTACCTTTGCACAGTAACAAATGAGATGATTTTGCAAAGTGGGGAAGAGGAAGAACTTACCTGGTAGCTAGAGGCGAAGGCATGCGGTTGCTGATCGACTAGCGTCTGTTTGCTTTCCCTTCCTCTAGTCTTTTCTTTGTTGTTCTCTTGCTTTCTTTTGGTTTTGTTGCTGGTGTGGTTCGTCTGTCTGTTCTCCTTGATTCCCTATCTCTCTCTGTTTTCTGTTCCTCTGTGTTTTCTGTTTGTTTCTCCCGTGTTTGTTCCTTCGCGTCTGTGTGTGTTTTGTTCTCGGTCTTATGCTCTCCCCAGTTCTCTCTGTCTTCCTCCTCCTCTGGTTTTCCGGTCTAAGTTCTCAGTTTTTTTTACGTCCTCTGTCCCTTGATCTTCTCTTTTGGCGTTTGCATCCTTTTTTCTTTGCCCACCTCTGGTTTGTGGCCTTTCTCTGGCTTTTATAAGGCCAGAGAATGCCATGCGGTCGTGGCTTGGTAACGGCATGCATTGTGGGGGCGAGGGATAGCAGCCGGGAGACTGGCGCCATGACTGAAACGGTTTTGGTGCCTTTACTGCTGAAACGACTCTAGTGCCTTCACTGCTGAAACGATTCCTGAGGAAGAAGGTGATGAATAGTTTTTTGAAACGGCTCCGTTTGTATCCCTGGAAATGGCTAGTTTCAATTTGCCCCCTGAACTTTTGACATATAACAATTAAGCTTCTATTTTTATTAATTAAACTAATTCAAAATTTAATTAAATTCCCAAACTTATAAATTCTTTTAATTTTTAACTAATTAACTCCCACATTTATAATTCAATCTTTATTAGTCCTCAAACTTTTCTTAAATCAATTCTTAAATTATTTTTATTTCTTCTTTTTTTGTTATTTATTATTTTTATATATATTTGTTTTTGAAAAAAATAAAAATTGAATTTTGACATTAATCATTTTTAATTATAGAAAAATCAAATTTCATTTTCTAAGCATTTTTTTTCTCTAACAAATTGGAGACCAAGCCAATACTCAATATGGACACATGTCATGAATATACATGGAAACAAATTAGTGCTAATGCATCTATGATGGAGAGTCTTGATAATAGCTTCGCCTGTCTAGGCGTTGAAACTCTATTTCAACCGCATAAAAAAAATCAATGTTAAACCAATGATGCTTCTGGTAAAACGCGGTTGACTCCAGTCAAATCAAATTAGTAGTGGAGGGACTCATTTAATCAAACTAGCATAATGCAGGGACCAAATGTGTGATCAGCCTCCCTCTTTTCTCATCTGAAGACTTGGCTTGCACTTTAGTCCTCTCTTTTCTACAAAAATGTCCAAACTGTACTCGTGATAGTCATGCCCTCAAACCCGTTCATTACATTTATATTTTCGAAAAATGTCCTCTGAACTTGCAAGTTTTTATAGGCTTTTGAGTATTCAGTTCAAAATTTCCCGCCTCTGAGGATGTTTTTTCATCAAACTTTATAGTATACTAGTGATAGGAGCCACTAGCCCTCCCTCATGCATGCATCACATTAGTGTCAAACAAGATTTTCTCAATTTTGAAATTCTAAATAGGGTTTTGAGTGTCTTAGTTTCTAAATTTCCAACTGATTTGACACGGAAAATGTAGCTTGAAATTTGGGCAAGGGATGTACTGTAGCAAATTGTCAACATTTTTTCTCAACCACCATCAACCACCCTCTCCTTTAACAACCACCATCAACCACTTCTAACCACCATTCAACCACCATCAACCACCCTCAACCAAGTTGCCAAGGCTCTCCTATAAATAGAGATAAAGAGAGAGCAATGTAATAAGTGTAGTGAAATTATGGTGAGAGCAAAAGGGTGAAAGTGTGGTGAGTGCAACTGTGAGAGTGAGAAAATACAGATTTGAGAGAAACACCGAGTGTAAGAGTGAAACACCCGGTTAAGTGGGATTGTACTGGGTGAAGTTGAGTGTTTGTATCATTCCTCCAATAATATACAATCTGCTGCCTCCGTGGACGTACCCGATTTTGGGGAACCACGTAAATCTGTTGTTTGTGTTTTATTTGTGTTTGCTTTTGGTCCAGTATGCGCAACAATTGGTATCAGAGCATTAGGGAAGCTTGAACACTGAAAAAAACACCTTTTTCAGCTCTCTGTTCAAAGTTGCAGAATTTTCAAAGTTCTCAGATCTTGATTTTGACCACCTGTGGAGATTCCTCTCGTTGATACGAGTCCGGCGATATAAAGATCATCAAAATCGGAGTTGAAACGAGCCCTGTAGAGCTCGCCGAAGTTTCGCTGGAAATCTGCCGGAAAAACCAGACAGTGCCGGAAATCTCACCTGAGAAGACAGCCACGTCATCCGACACGTTGGCGCTGAGTCACCATCCACGTCATCAACAGAGGGGCCACATTGCCATGTCATCAGACACATCATCTAACAGTGACAGAATATTCTCTTGACAGAATAAGAATATTCCGTTGACAGTAAGAGAATATTCCGTGACAGAATATTCTTCATCAGAGACAGAATATTCCTTCCCTGAGTTAACTCGGTCAGATTGATTTTTTGGCCAACTCAGTGATTTTTTGACCGGTTTTAGGCCGAGTCAAGTTGGTTCCTAGCATTTTCAACCATTCCGGACGCAACCGTGGTGTCCGTTTTGTGAAACAGCACACCGAAGTTACTGTTTTGGCTCTTTTGAGCATAAAAGTGCATGTTTTAACAATTTCGGGAGCCTATTTGTAATCCAAAGACGTCCTAATGGCTGATATTCCAGAAGAAAAATTAGTGGGAAATGCTAGTATACCTCCACAATATATCCCGGTATCGAGTACCAAATTTGAGGTGGAGAAGTTTGATGGGAAGGGTAATTTTGGCATGTGGAAATGTGAAGTCATGGATATGCTTGTCCAAATGAATTTGGATTTCACTCTAGAAGATAAACCGGAGGATTTGGATGATAAAAGCTGGGAAAGGATAAATCGGTTAGCTTGCAGTTCCATCCGACTTTGTCTTGTAAAGGATCAGAAGTACGCCTTTTCAGAACAAAACTCTGCAAAGGAATTATGGCAAGCACTGGAGGACAAGTTTATGAAGAAGAGTATAGAGAATCGTCTCTACTTGAAGAAAAGGATCTTCCGCTTTCAGCACAAGAAAGGTACTTCTATGAATGAGCATCTGAATGATTTCAATAAAATGATAACTGATTTGAAGAATTTAGATGTGGAAATTGATGATGAAGATAAAGCTCTGCTGTTATTGAATTCACTGCCTGACACATATGAACATCTCGTCACCACTTTACTGTATGGTAAAGAAAAGATTAAATTCATTGATGTGTCCAATGCTTTGGTGAACAATGAGTACCGGAAGAAGGATCAGATTGTTCACAAAGAGTCAACGTCAGAAGCATTGACAGTTAGAGGCAGAACAAACCCTAGAAGATTTCGAGGGCGAGGGAGATCTCGCTCAAAATCCAGAGGAGAATCATCAAACAGACGATATCTTGCAAAGGATGAGTGTGCCTTTTGTCATAAAAAGGGGCACTGGAAGAAAGATTGTCCGATCAAGGGCAATAAGGAAAAAGATGAACCAACTGTGAACGTTGCACGAGATGAGGATGAACGAGACTCTGCATTCATGGTCTCATCACCAGAAAACCATTCTGGTGAATGGATTCTTGATTCTGCATGTTCCTATCACATGTGCCCTAACAAGCACTTATTCTCGAGACTCGAGGAGTTCGATGGAGGAGTTGTGTTGATGGGTAATGATGATGTTTGTGAGATCAAAGGGATTGGGACTATCCATCTGAAGATGCATAATGGGGTAGTCAAGACACTGACAGAGGTACGGTATGTACCTGACCTGAAGAAAAATCTCTTCTCACTTGGAGTCCTAGAATCCAATGGTTATAAGATTATCATGCATGGTGGAGTCCTGAGAGCAATCCGTGGTGCATTAGTTGTCTTAAGAGGCACGAGGAAAGGAAACTTATATTTCCTGGATGGATCTACTGTTACCGGTACAGCAGCTGTTTCCAAAAGCATAGAAGATGATGAAGCAGATAATTCCAGACTTTGGCACATGCGTTTAGGGCATGCTGGTGAAAAGGCTTTGCAAGGATTGGTCAAGCAAGGTCTATTAAAAGGCGCCAAGACTGGGAAGCATGGGTTCTGTGAGCATTGTGTTCTTGGAAAACAGACAAGAGTCAAGTTTGGCACTGCGGTACACAATACAAAAGGGATTCTTGATTATGTTCACACAGACGTATGGGGACCTTCAAAGAATGAATCTCTTGGAGGTAATCGTTGGTTTGTTACTTTTATTGATGATTTCTCAAGACGAGTATGGGTGTACATGATGAAACACAAGGATGAGGTCCTTGATATCTTTCTGAAATGGAAGAAAATGGTGGAGACTCAAACGGGAAGGAGAGTTAAGACTCTTCGGTCAGATAATGGTGGTGAGTACACTTCAGATCCTTTCTTTAAAGTTTGCCAGGATGAAGGGATCAAACGACATTTTTCTGTGCGTAAAACACCACAACAAAATGGAGTAGCAGAACGCATGAATCGCACATTGGTAGAGAAAGTCCGATGTATGCTATCACATTCAGGACTAAGCAAAGTGTTCTGGGGCGAGGCATTAAGCTATGCTCGTCATATTGTTAACCGGTTACCTTCAGCAGCATTAAATGGAAGAACCCCTTTAGAGGTATGGTCAGGCTCTCCTGCAAATGATTATGACTCTATGCGTATATTTGGTTGCTCAGCATATTATCATGTTACTGAGTCCAAGCTAGATCCTAGAGCCAAGAAAGCTATATTTTTGGGCTTTAGTGGAGGAGTAAAAGGTTACAGACTCTGGTGTTCTGAATCAAAGAAAGTGATTTTGAGTAGAGATGTCACTTTTGATGAGTCTGGCATGTTACAACAAGAGAAATCACAGGAGAAGGAAAAACAGTCTGGTGATGCACAACAGGTGGAGTTGGAGACTTCAGTCATTCCTATAAAGACTGTTCAGAAAATCTCTACTGAAGGAGATTCAGATGAAAGTTCAGATGAAGAGGATGCAACAACTTCAGCAACCACACAACAAGAATCCATTGCAACGAGTAAACCGAAAAGAGTTATCAAGAAACCTGCTCGGTATTGTAACATGGTGGCTTATGCACTTCCGGTGATTGATGACGGAATCCCCTGCACCTACAAAGAAGCAGTACAGAGTGTAGAAAGTGCAAAATGGAAAGAGGCAATGGATGAAGAGATGAAATCTCTCCACAAGAATCAGACTTGGGATTTGGTACAACTCCCTAAGGAAAAGAAGACAATTGGTTGCAAGTGGGTATATGCTAAGAAGGAAGGTAATCCAGGAAAAGACAACATCCGTTTCAAAGCAAGATTGGTAGCAAAAGGCTATGCTCAGAAGGAGGGGATAGATTATAATGAGGTATTCTCCCCAGTTGTTAAGCATTCATCAATTCGTATTCTGCTAGCCTTGGTTGCACAGTTTGATTTGGAGTTAGCCCAACTTGATGTGAAAACTGCCTTCCTACATGGAGATTTGGAAGAGGAAATTTACATGTCTCAGCCAGATGGTTTCAAAGTCACTGGGAAAGAGAATTGGGCTTGTAAACTGAAGAAGTCACTGTATGGATTGAAACAATCTCCTCGCCAGTGGTATAAGCGATTTGACAAGTTCATGATAGAACATGGATACACACGGAGTCAGTTTGATCATTGTGTATATTTTCGCAAACTTCTTGATGGTTCTTTCATCTATTTGCTCTTATATGTGGATGATATGTTGATTGCATCAAAGAGCAAAGTGGAGATTGATAGACTGAAAGCTCAACTGAGAACTGAGTTTGAAATGAAGGACCTTGGAGAAGCTAAGAAGATTCTTGGCATGGAGATTCAGAGAGACAGAAGAAAAGGCACAATCTGTTTGACACAGACCCAATACTTGAAGAAAATTCTAAAGAGATTTGGGGTAGATGGTAAGACCAAGCCTGTAAGTACACCTTTAGCTTCTCATTTTAAGCTAAGTGCTTCAATGTCTCCACGCACAGAGGAAGAGCGCAAGCATATGGTTCAAATTCCGTATGCAAATGCAGTTGGTGCATTAATGTATGCAATGGTTTGTACGAGACCAGATATTTCACATGCAGTCAGTATGGTGAGCAGGTATATGCATGATCCGGGAAAGGGTCATTGGCAGGCAGTTAAGTGGATTCTACGGTACATTCATGGCACAACTGATATTGGTTTGAAGTTTGAGAGGGATGATAGACTCAAACAAAATTTAGTTGGTTATGTGGATTCGGACTATGCTGGTGACTTAGACAAGCGTCGTTCCACAACAGGCTATGTGTTTACACTTGCTAAAGGGCCTGTAAGTTGGAGGTCAACTTTACAATCAACAGTAGCTTTGTCAACAACTGAGGCAGAGTACATGGCAGTAACAGAAGCTTTCAAGGAAGCTATATGGTTACATGGGTTGATTGAAGATTTGGGAATTGTTCAAGAGCACGTGAATGTCCATTGTGATAGTCAAAGTGCTATTTGTCTTGCAAAGAATCAGGTTCATCATTCCCGCACCAAGCACATCGATGTTCGATTTCATTTTGTTCGAGAAATTGTGGATGAAGGAGATATTCTGCTACAGAAGATTGGTACCGCAGATAATCCAGCTGACATGCTCACAAAATGTGTCTCAGGGATCAAGTTCCAACATTGTTTGGACTTGGTCAACATCTCTCGGTGTTGAGCACCTTCAGGGTGCAGCGCCATATGACGCATTAGAGGCAGCATTGATTGATCACAAAGATTGGATGGAAAAATCTTGCCAAGGTGGAGATTTGTAGCAAATTGTCAACATTTTTTCTCAACCACCATCAACCACCCTCTCCTTTAACAACCACCATCAACCACTTCCAACCACCATTCAACCACCATCAACCACCCTCAACCAAGTTGCCAAGGCTCTCCTATAAATAGAGATAAAGAGAGAGCAATGTAATAAGTGTAGTGAAATTATGGTGAGAGCAAAAGGGTGAAAGTGTGGTGAGTGCAACTGTGAGAGTGAGAAAATACAGATTTGAGAGAAACACCGAGTGTAAGAGTGAAACACCCGGTTAAGTGGGATTGTACTGGGTGAAGTTGAGTGTTTGTATCATTCCTCCAATAATATACAATCTGCTGCCTCCGTGGACGTACCCGATTTTGGGGAACCACGTAAATCTGTTGTTTGTGTTTTATTTGTATTTGCTTTTGGTCCAGTATGCGCAACATGTACACCCACTAAAAAAATAGTGCCAAAATCATCTTCCAAAGTAGAAATGATAGTTGGTGCATTCCATACAGGTAGCTGTGCCAAAATCGTCTGATTTTGGACTTGAAGTTGATGCCATGATCAAGTCATGAAGAGGATATAGAGAAGATAGGCCTGGTGAGTGTTCAATCGCTATATCAATAGAAACTATGCTCTGTTCTGGCTATGGAATGTGCAGTATATGGACAGCAATCATGCAGCCAATTTTGATTTTTGTGGCCTGCTGGTTTTTGTTTCACATTCGTTGATATTATTACCAGGAGGTCAAAGGTTCGATGGTGGTGACTTGAATACAGAATTTTGATTATACTATTCTTTGTTTTGGCCGGTGGATCGATGCACTAGTGATCTGGACGGTAAGAAATTAACAATAATAATAATAATAATATTTTTGGTAAATAAACTAGTTTGAGTAAGAACTTAATCATGGGACATTAGTTATATATATATTCCATGATAAGAGTATTTTTTTATGAAAGAAAAAAAAACATAAAACTGATGTGTTTTTTTTTTTTCAAATTCATAAACCAACAAAGGACAGCTAAATCCCTTGGGATCAAATAAAAATTGGATTTAAACTTCTAATTGTTTGATTAAAAAACTGTGATGTCATATAAAGATAATTTTAAATAAAAATTTTATTAAATAAAGATAAAGATGATTTTTTTCTCAATGATCGAAATCTTCACGTTCTTTTTGTTGAATGTTTAATTAAAACTATAGGGTCAAGCACAACGTAAGTCAAGGTCTATAAAGCCAAGAGAAATTGTATTAACTGGTCCAAAGCTTCGGCCACTCTTTCTTACTTTCCAATTTCATAGATTGTCAAATCCTATATATATATATTAATTACACCATCTAATATATATAATTGAAAAAAATTTAACATAATAACCCATCCTTCCCTTTTCTATATATACTGTGGATTTGACTCAATGATGGATTCGTCGTGGCCCTCATTTATGGTTCGGAGTAAGTATCAACAAAGCAAAAACTGAAGAACATTTGAATCTCTCTCAAAAGAAGCTTAAAATTCAGAGTAAAATCAGTCAAAACGGAGAAAAAAAAACAGCCAATCCAATATTTGACACTAGAATTGGCTTGGAGATTGGCTTGGAGTTTAAACATGGAAGGCGGTTTTTTCTTCTTCTTTTGCGGCTTGCTTTGTTTGTAGGGGTGAGCATATATTCTCGACTCCTTTATTCTTTTGTTATGGTTATGCTTCGCCGGAGGTTTTTTTTTGGTGGGTAAGGAGGCTTAGAGGGGGGAGGTTTTGGCATTTCAATAAAAAAAATAAAAAAATTGAAAGTTTGTGTCATTCATAGATGTTAAACCTTGGATTATCGGTGGATTGACTAGAAAAATTATAATTCCAATTAAATTTTTAGCTGAACAGCAAAAAATATTAACATGAATTTGACTCACTCAAGCTTTAAATGGTGTGATTAATTTAATAAATCCGACTGAGTTAATAATAATAATACTATTATTTTAATATAATAATAAAATTAAGTTAACTGACCTGAAATTTAACTAATCATACAGTAATACAGGTTTTTTTGTCCCATGGCAATTTCCTTCAATCTTTTACGTGAGAAAACTAATAAAACAAACAAGACGTGCTCTGGTTGCTGCCATCAATAACCCTCCCGGTATCTAAGAGAGATTCACTTTCATTAAATATTAAGATAGCTTAAGACCTAGTTTGCTTGAGGTTTGTATTGTAATGTCTTAGCTAGCTGTATTCTCTCTTCTTCTTTTTTTTCAAATAAGCAAAACAATATTATTCTTTCTAACACTTGCACAGAGTTCTCCAAAGTGCAGTTCTTGAGGTATAAAACGAATGATCATCCAATGTTTATCAATCCACCTATGTGTACACAGATAATGTTAAATACAGTATTTCTACCGGAAATTCTTCACATATAAGATTTGCTCTAAAGATATGCACTAGTGGTTTACGAAATCACTCGAAATAATCAACGGTCAACAAAATGTTTATCCACTATTCACGATTGTTCTCTGCACCGTAAGACTTTTGAGCTTTGATTTTGATCAAAGCTTTGAAAACCAAGTTGCAGAAGATTCGTGTGCTCAAGGATGGAAATTCTGCCCGTTATTATGAGTCGTCTTTTGACTGATGCTAAAATCTTTTTCTTTACATGGCACAAGCAAGAGGGAAGCTGTGCCAATTAGCTTTCAGATTTCGCATGTATAAAAAGGAGCCTCTCGTTAAGTAGCTTTGTGTAGTCTAAGCATCCATTACATAAATTGTGTGTGTGTGTGTGTGTTCTAAGTTCTAACTTCAAAAACCAAGAGTTGTCTAGTTCCATAGAAAAAAACAAGCATGGTGGATGGGTTTAAAGAGAAGCAGATTGCTGAGCTCCAAGAAGCCTTTTGTCTATTTGACAAGGATGGAGATGGTACATATCAAACTCACTTGTCTATACTGTTCTGCTATGCCCTCCATCTCCTTTTGTTTCTCTTTGGATTTGTTACACACACACACACACACACTCTACTGACGTCTTGATGATTAATATTTGTTAGGGCGCATTACCTTTGAGGAAATGGCCACTGTAATCAAATCTCTTGACCATGGCGCCACAGAAGAAGAGTTACGTCATATGATCAGAGAGGCTGATGTCGATGGTAATGGAACCATAGAATTTGGGGAGTTCTGGAATCTAATGGCAAGGAAAATTAAGGTAAGCATTACCCAATAATACGAGTTGAGGTTAAAATATTTTTATTTTTTATAAAAAAATATATATCTAAATTTTTTCAATATATTTTTGTAGTTCAAAAAATATAACAAATCAAAAACTTTATATATATATATATATATATATATATATGTAATTAAATAAACTAAGAGTTATATGCGTTAATAAATAAATAAATAATCATTAATGACACTTAAAAACAAAACTTGAAAAACAGAAAAATAGATGTAAATTAAAATATTTAATTTTAAAAAATAGGATATTAAATTGATTGAATAAAAAAAAAAATTAATATGTAAGGCAACACGTATTAAAAAAATATTATTTAAAAATAATTTTTTTAAAAAAACATATTTTATTTATATAAAAGATAAAAACGAAGTCATAGATAAACAGAAAAACCTCTCTGAAAATTAAATGCATGACAAAAAAATCAATATTATTTAAAGAGGCCCTCTGAACAAAATTAAAAAAAAAAGAAGTTTTATCTATTTTTTTGTTTTTAGTTTTTTAACTAGTTACGTCACTTTATCTGTTTTCAATTGTATTTTTTAAAGTTATAATTTCACGGTAACCATGGCAGACCCAGGTGTGTGGGTTTGACATGGTTGCTAGATTTAGACGTATGGGCTTGGTATAGATGCTAGCAACAGAAGAAGCATCGCCTACTGGGACATACAATGTGTTGCGTGTTTTGCTTAAATTTTGGCCAATATGGTTAACGAAAAATCAAGACCTATGCTTTTTTGACCCAAGAACCTCTTTTACAACCCGTTTTTGACCCAAAACATCTTAAAAATCATGACAAATCCATTCATGGCCTCAGAAAACCACCCAAAAAATCAAACTCAACCCAAAATAAAAAATCAACGTGAGCTCAAATCTGTTTTTTCACAAACTTTGGAGGTATAAAAACACCTAAAATGCACTCCCTCTATTAAATGGAACAATTTGACATAAATACATCATTGAAATTCAATGACCCCTCCCTCTCTCCTCTCTCCTCTCTCAACCAAGGATAAAAAAATAACAAAAAAAAAAAAATGCTTTTATACCAAATGGAATTGAAAAAATTTTAAAGAACCACAATTGTATAATTTATGTGATTGTTTAAATTGGAGGACCAAAGTGAATGTTTTCAAAACTTATGATATGTCACCTATGTTTGCCATGTTTTTCATTTCGATCCTCTACCTTCCAATCTCACCATTCCATAAGAATTTGAAATCAATTGCTCTTTAAATAGAACTTGATCGTCCAAAAAAAAGTTTGAGGATCAAACTGAAAAAAAAAAACAAAACAAAATTTTGCACAGTGACAAATGTATAATGAAAATCCAACGCAGTTTAGTATATAAGTTATATATAGTGGTCAATTTGTCAAACCTTGTCATGTCAATGGAAAGCACTTCACATGTTTTGATAATTAAAAACGTTATACATTTGTAGGAAAATGATGCTGATGATGAATTGAAAGAGGCCTTTAAAGTATTCGACAAGGATTAAGATGGTTACATTTCACATAATGATGTTTAATGATGTTTGATTTTCTTATATCTTTTCGTGGAAATAAAAAATAAAAAATTAGAAGTAAATGTTAGACTACTTGATCAATTTATTATTTCGTTTCCTAATCAAAATCATGTACAGTAAAAGTGAATTCCTCCATAAGATAATATTGCTTTAGAAGTATTTTAATCACAATCTAACTAATTATGCATTAAGTTATTTTAGGAGAGAGACAAGAGGGCAAAAGGTTGGGTATTTTTTTTATAATAATGAAGAAAAACCATAATACTATTAAGACTATGTTATAATGAAAGTTAAAGATAAGAACATGAAAGGAAGTTACATAGGAGATGACAACGAATAAGCTCTTACGAATAAGAACGCATCTTGATTGACCATGCCAAAATACCCTTAGGGCCTCTAATCAAATCATTCCCTAGATATAAAAAAATATTGTTTTATTTCTTTAACCAAAGTGCGAGATGATGAAAGATAAGTTGAAATAATGTATTACAATTAGGCCTGTTATCCTCGAAGATCAGTTTGTTTCTAACAATCCAAATTCCCCATTAAATTCCATATGATAGCATTGTGAAAGCGCTTTATTGGAACTTAACTTTGACCATATCACTTCATTACTAGATCACTTGTTCTATTGTATTCAGCATATCCCTAAAGGTGTCAGCCAACTTAGAAAGCATTGTTATAATTCTAAGTGTAGTAGTAATGAAGGAAAATATGATTAACATGCTCTATTTTTTCTTTATAAAAGGACAGACTGCCTAGTTGGGAGGTAGTAAATGTCGGCGTGCTAAAAAAGCCCCTGTACATACTCTGTCTTGGAGCAATATCCATGTGAATATTTCTATCCTTGGTAAGGCAAATCCTTTTCACAAAAGTGGAGTGAATGACAAACTTCCTGATAATAAAATCTTGTCGAGTAAATTGCTCTTAAACATGACATTATAAACCCTTTTATGTCACCTTCCTATATTTTTTTATCAGTTTTGATGGATTGCAATGTAACCTTCGCTAAAAATTGATTGAGATTATCTTATTACTCCCTTTTTGATGTCAATAATCATCTTTTCCAGTTAAGCCTCTAGTGCCATTGATCCATAGCATAATCCTTCATATCTATGAAGCAAGAAGATGGTGGAAAATAGTTGTCTTAACATCCCCCTTGTGAACCAGTTGTCTATCTAGAAATGAATATTGCTACCATTTCTAACCTTAAATTAGCATATATTCTTCAAAGTCTCTATCATTTAAGAGTCTAAGTTGATAATATAGTATAAGGTGTGCCATGTTTCTGAAAGGATACTTTAAGGATTAAGAGTTCATTCATAAAAATAGCTCGCTATTTTTTATTGATAAGTTATTGCTAACCTTTATGATTGTTGCCTCCTAGATATTAAAGCTATTTAAATAGTAGTGCCTTGTTTTTGCCTTATAATAAGCCACTACCTAGACCCTTTTATTTATACCCCTTACAATCACTTGAAGCAATCTTATATATTTATTTTACACCAAGATCCCCAGACCATAAGAACCTCCTCTTGATCGAATTAATAACTCCAACAATTTTTTTAGCATAAGAAAGATTGATTTGTAATATAAAAGTATGGAGTACAACATAATTTTAATATGACAAACTCTTATTGTCATGCTCAAGAATTTTCCTTTTCATAATCTTGGTCCTGTACAGAAGCTGTTTATTACAGGTTTCTAAGTGGAGAGTATTTTCAGGTTAGCCCTCAAAAAAAGTCCTAAATATTGAATAGGAAATGTGTTCCATTTGTGGTATATCATATTTGTCATTTATGTTGTAAACTCATTATTCTAAGTGGAGAGTATTTTCAGGTTAGCTCTCAAAAAAAGTCCTAAGTATTGAATAGGAAATGTGTTCCATTTGCAGTATATCATATTTGTCATTCATGTTGTAAACTCATCATCTAGGTTGATGCCAACTAGGAAACTTTTATGATAGTGTACCTTCAAACTTGAAACTTATTCAAACCACCTCAAAACCTTTTTAACATGAGTTATCAAAATTAAGTTAATTGGAATAAATACTAATGTATCATCAATATATTAAAAATGACTCAAATATATGTTATTTCCATAACTTATTCTTTTTAAATAATCTAGGATTACAAGTTTTCTTGAATATAATTGATAACTCTTCCACAACCATGTAAAAAAAAAAGATGACAGTGGATTGCCTTAATGTAATCGATGTTCTACTCCAAACTTCATGCTTGGTGAACCACTAATAAGTATTTTTAATTTAGATTTCGCAATAAAGTCATGTATTAGAGAGATCTATCTCTTTCTAAAACTCATATATGACTTCACTTCCTTTAGATACTCCTAAACAACCACATTGAAAGCCATATGAAAGTTCACTTTTATAATAATACTATGTTGCCCCATTTTTCTTAACATTGTGTATAACTTCATTAGCTATTATAAAACCATCTAAGATCTTTCTACCAGAGATATAAGCTATTTGATTAGCACTAATATGTTGGATGTAGTTTACCAATAATTTTGTACATGCCATGTACTAAACTAATTGACCTATACTCTGAAAGTCTAATAGGTTGCTTTGATTTTAGAATTAAGGCCACATGAGAGAGTTGATGTCCTTTGGTAATTTCCTGATTTGAAAAAAATTCAAGCACCATATAAAAAATGTCAGCCCCTATCAAATGCCATGTTTTCTTATAGAAAATGAAAGTGAAGTAGTAAGACTTGGGGCTTTTGTTCCATCAATATTGGTACCTGTGTCAACAACACTCATGCTTTTCAAATTGTAAAATATAGACTTTGTATCATCAACTTCTCCATTCAGCATAAGATTAAAGGTCTTCTTGTTATATAATTATACTCATTGGCTTCAAATACTGGACAATACAGAGGATCAAACTCCTTAACATTAATATGGTGATCAATTCTCCTCAATTTTAGAGTTGTCAATTCCTTAATGATCTATCGTGCCTTATGCCAATTAAGAAATTAACATGTCCAAGACTTTTATAATGATAACTGATATTGTCAAAACCAATAACCCTATTGTATGACGACATAACTTTGTTGATAATAATGATAATGATCAACATTTGATAATCTCTTCCAGTGTGTCTTAAGATTTTCTATGTTTCCACTTTTGTCATGCGGTTGAGGCATATAATGATTAATTTAGGAGAGCAGCCGACAAACAAAGAATTAGAGCTGATAATTCTAGTAGCTAACCTGGACGAAAATGGTCAAGTTAATTATGAGGAATTTATGAGAATGATGCTAGCAGTTTGAGCAAACATTATCTCCAGCCTGCCTACTTATTAGTGCTAAATTAATGATACGATTCCACATACAAAATGAAATAGTTCTCAAATGGATTAAACGGATGCATGATGTGCATAATTGTATACATGCAAAAATCAAGATTTTAAGAAATGATATTGTAATTCATAAGATGTGATTAGTGATTTTAAACAAGATTTTGTTTTATACATGTTCTAAAATATTATTTAAACGTTTATTAATTGATTGATTAGATCTATAGAAGTCGTATCAAGTCTCATATTATATAATAAAGATTATCTTTCTTTATACATGTTCTAAAATATTATTTAAACATTTATTAATTGACTGATTAGATCTATATAAGTCGTATCAAGTCTCATATTTTAATTTCAATCTCAGAATATCTTTGTTATATTTTCCTAAATTTAAAACTTGGAGAAATATTAAATTTTAACACATAGATCTTCCTTTTTGAACAAAATATCCAATACCTAATTTGGAATAAGATATAAAATTAAAATATTTTGACTTCTATAATGGCAATCATCCTTTCTTTTTTTCTTTTTCTATTTTTTATTTTATTCAAGTTAATAACTTTTTTTTTTCCTTATGAAGAGGGGGAGTTTTATTTATGAGACCTTTAATTCATTTATTTAGTGAGGAAATATCTCATCTATAATATTAAGGGATTGCTTCTTTTTTTTTTATGTTTGATCAACAACTAAAAAAACTAATTCATCTCAATATATCATGATGATATCGTAAATGCATACTAAAAATTATTTGTAAATAAACCTAGTCAAATAATTTGTAATAAATAATCAATTTTTATATATAAAAAGGAAACTTTGAAAGGGAAAAAAAACGATTACTTGCATGATCAATATTGTTTGTAGTACTATTTAATTATTTTTAAACTATAAAATTAATTTATTATTTGCAATAAATTACATGGCCTAAGTTATAACTAACTCAAATATTAAATACTAGTAATATAGTTTTAATTGAGAAAAATTATAAGTTAAGATTGTTTTATTACTCAAATATGAAAATTGAATCTTTGAGAATAAAAAATTCTAAACCAATAAAATTAAATGAATATCCAAAATATGTCAACCTAGAAATTGAAATCAAGTTTCTAAAAAAGAAAGGACCATAAAAAAATATTTATAAGGTCTAAAAAATTTCATTTAGCAAAATAAATTTAAAAATTTTTTATACCTGCATCTTTAACATGTGAACGCATCTCATTTTTTGAATAAATATCCTTTTCACTTTCTATAGGTTTCGAGCTTAAAAAATCATGCATAACATCAACAATATGAATGGTAGTGCTCGAATCAATCCATAAAATATTTTGTTAAGAGTGTATAAAGTTATATTCATAAACACAAGATAGTTATATTACATTTATTTGTAAGGAAGCTCTTGTATTTCTAGTAATCTTTCTTCATGTATCTCTTTTTTTTTAAAAAAAAACATGTAACTATGTTTAGGTCCCTTTTATGACACTTTTCCTCTTTTTTTCCATTGCACATTGTAACTATGTTTAGGTTCCTTTTGACACTTTTCCTTTTTTTTTTTTTCCATTGCACATTATCACTACCTTTATCCTTCTTATATTGCCTCTCTTTTTTCTTTTTCTTTTTACTTTATGAGTGACAAAGGTAGCAATCTCTTAATTTTCATGCTTTAACCTCTCCTTTTCTTGCAAACATATAGTTAAAAGTTTATTCACCGACCATTATCTATATGTATTATAAAAAGTTTTATGTTTCATATTCTTTATGGAAAAAGTTGAGTATTAAATGGAAAAGAAAAGAACCTAAAATGTAAATCTCTAAAGTTGTAAGTTGAGCTGCAATGTTCTTTATTTTTATCATGTTCATACATGCTTCTTGATTGGTAAGGTTTCATCACAAATAACTTGTTTATCATAATACTGGCTAATTTCTTGTCAAAACTAATAAATTTCTTTTTAGTAGCTTTTATATAGTCTTTTATTTTATCACACTTTAGAATCAAGCTTTTAATGTTTTTATTAGTATGTGACTTTATAAACATTAAACTTAAATAGTTGGATCGTTTTTATTATTTATAGACTATTTTATTCATAGTGAAAGTTGATTATGCTGCACATGTAACTCAGTTACATGGAATGCAAGGTCTACACTAAAAAATTTTGACCATTCAAAATAGGAATACAAGAATTATTATTTATAAAAGAATTAATAGCATAAGAAATAACCAATGATATAATCATTATTTTGAATCAATACTCTAATATGAATTAATCAATGTCATATTTAATAGTAAAATCTAAATTTTTATGTCAATATACTTTATCTTCTATGTCATTTAGTTTACCCTATGATGCAATTAAAACCCATAATCTAAGTCTCAAGGTGGATCAACCACCGAAATGATTTTAAAAACTATACTCTCCGTGCCACGCATTCCTACAAGATATTCCATGTCAATTAATGTGACTCGTGAGTCCTTTTCGAAGCAACTTTTGAGGTTACTCCCGTGGTATATTCCAGTCCCAACTTGTGGATGCTACGTTAACGCGTGAAGACTGGTTTGAGTTTAGAATATAAACAAACTTCTCATGAAAAGGTTGAAAAAAACTTTGAGAAATCCTTTGCTTGCCTTGGAGGTTACTCCCGTGGTATATTCCATCTGGTTTATTAGGAACCTGGGAATCACCTTCTGCTTTTTAATGTTCCTTCTCTCTCTCCCTCTCTCTCTTTAAGGAATCACCTTCTACTTTTTAATCACACTTGAATTTATCCTTTCCTCTCTCCCTTAGGCTATGCTTTTATTACATGAAAAACTCGAGTACAGATTCGATGTCTAGCCTTTCAAGAACACTAGGGATCTCATGGTTTTGAAAAACGTGGACTATTTTTTATTTTGTTTCTTTGAAGACTGAGAGTCAGGAGCTTGAAGCTCAATCATGGTTGGTGGTTTTAATAGGTTGCAATGCTCTAGTCAATATGTCAGTCACAGTCTTATTGTATCTTGTAAGAACATTGCCCTTCCATGCCATGCAGCAGTCTAAGATTAGGGTGCTGATAGGAGTGATCAAGAGATCATCGATATTGAATTGCAATTGTCATAAATGGAAAAACAGTAGCACAACAGTAAAATGGAAAGTTTCTCTTGCGTGGTCAACAGCCAGCCAAATTATTCAATCCACATTTGAACTCGAAAAACTTAACATAAAAGAGGAAAACATCAATGCAAAGTTATAATTTAGTAGCGTTAATCATCCAAGTCTTTGGAAAACATTTCATGGCAGAAGAGTTGCCGAAAGAATATTGCTAGCAAACAATCAATAAATATAATGCAATGTTACAGAGATTTAAAATCCAACCCTTTCTAATTAAGGTTGAAATGTAATGAATTCTGGGTCTTTATCAGCCACAGTAGTCTCGTCGCTATCTTGCTAAATGATTCGTTTGCCAAGACGACGTACTGCCATGTTGAGTCAGATAAAACACTTTTCTTGTAGATTTTTGGCAGCCCCATAAGCTTTTATTAGTTTTATTAAACTCAGATAGCAAGCAAAGGACCATGAAGGAAAAAGTAAGCTTACATTCTGGGATGCTTCCAACCAAGGGAAAGTGATCTAGACTGACTTAACAGAGGAGCTCTTTCTTTTTAGATATAATCATCGAGAATATATTGAAAATGCCATAAAATTAATAATGAAAGTAAAAAAAAAAAAAAAGACTTAATAGAAGAGTTACTTAATATAAAAGAAATTGCTTTTCTTCCTTTCATGGAAGCACAAGACTTATGATAAGATATAAAAACTGAAGCTGACTCCATCGGAAGCTGCTCGGAATATAGCATAGAAATGACATTATTTGTTGCCAAAGTAAAATAACCACGAGGATGAAAATATATAAAAGAAACAGAGAGGACAAGTTCCGAGTTTTTCTTGTTTTGAAATAATATAGATTTATTTTAAATTTGTTATAGAAATAAATTAATTTTATATCTATATCTTTAATTATCCCTCTAATCAAAAACACATTTCTATTCATTCCATCTTGGTAGAGCAATTCAAAGTTATGCGAGGAAGGAGCAACAGAAAAAAAATCAATAATATTCATTAAAAATATATTTGATTTATACTTTATTAAATATCATTTAATTTTAACTTGATTTTCAAATAAGATTATAATTTTTTTTATATAATATTAGCAATTTCTTTTATAACGCCTTTCAATATTTTTTAAAAATTTTATTTGATGACTTTCCTACACATGTTTATTTTTATTATTAATTAATTAAATTAAAAAAATTAAAAAAACAAAATTATTAAATTCAACTACATATTTATATTTATAATCCTGATCATGAATTTAATAAACCATACCAATTCAAAATATTTTTGTCTCAATGTAAAAAAAGAATTAAAAACTAACATTGGGGCTTGTTAGTAAAGACAAAGAAGTTTTGATTTTTTTCTTTATTGCTTTTAATTTTAATTAAATAAAGAACATAGAATGAAAAATATTATTTTTTCTAGAAAAATTATAATAGAAAATTATTGTGTTTCAAGTGGATTTAAATTATTGTCATTCTTACAAAAATAAATTATTACAATATAATTAAATTAAAATATATATATTAAAGAGCTTCTTCCTTGGGCTTTTCTACTTAGTGTTAACATTAATAATCTTTTTTTAACATTTATTAACATATAATTCTTAATTTATTTTATTAAAAATATATATCAAAGCTTCAATTTATAATTAAAAAAATAATACTAAAACACTCAATGACAGACAGTCCACGCATTTGATATATATATATATATATAAACATTTTATTCGACCAGCAGTAGGTGGGAAGTATCTATCAATAACAAACCAAATCAAAGATCAGGCACCTAGTGTGAGTATATTTCAAGATTACTAGTGCAATTTTAAGGTAGATATAATATCTCACTGGAGAGGAAAAGGAAAGTATATTGAATTAGTGTTAGAGAATAATATAATTATATTTTAAATGAAATTCAGATATAATATAATTATACTATTCTTTGATATGGATTCAAAGAAAATTAGTGTAAAGGAGTGTTTGGGTGTGAGGGGTGATAGTTTTTTTTTTAAAGTACCATCCTTTTAAAATACACACCACACTTTTTAAAAACAAAAAATATATATTTTTAATAAAAAATATGATAACTTTTAGAAAAAAACCAACCACATTCCCACCCAATCACCCTCTAAAACTGGCCGACAGAAGGGACGTATTTTTGCTCTTCTTCTATAAAGCAAAGCAACCTTCAGTTTCATCTTTCTAAACCTTGAGGTCTGTTCCTTCACAAACAAAAACCCTTAAAGACTGTTTGGAAGCACACTTGACTCTTTTTCAACCTGTTGACTTTCCTAATTAGTCATCACCATGACTATGAGGTCTCGAAAAACTAGCGACAAAATCACTCTTGATCAAGAAGATCTGATACCAGAGCCAAAACGCAATCAGAGAAGGTGGAGGATTGCTTACACGGCCATATATTTCACAAGGCTTCTTGTTTCTTTATCTAAGAAAGCTCTTGTACGCCAGGCTAAGATCCTGCGCTCCCTATCCTATGTTGCTGTTGATGTTCATGATGATGCGTTCCAGCATGAGAATAAACTTGTTTCTTTGATTAATGTCGATCAGAGAACCCTCAATGATATTATAAAAGAAAAGAACCTTGAATCTTTGAACCAACTGGGAGGAGTTATACAAGTTGCCACAATTCTAGAGACTGATGTGAAGGATGGTACAAGGGAGGCTGATGCTGCGTTTAGAAGGGATGTTTTTGGTGCAAATAGGTTTAATAAACCTCCTTCAAAAAGCTTTCTAAGCTTTGTTCTCGAAGCATGCAAGGACCCGACCATTATCATTCTTTTGGTCTGCGCTATTATGTCCTTGGTATTCGGTATCAAACAGCATGGCCTGAAAAATGGGTGGTATGATGGAGGAAGCATTGTTGTCGCAGTTGTTCTAGTTATTTCTGTCTCTGCTATCAGCAACTTCAAGCAATCCAAACAATTTGAGAAGTTATCTGATGAGAGCCGCGACATAACTGTGCAAGTAGTGAGAGATGGGAGGCACAATCATATATCTATTTTTGATGTGGTGGTGGGTGATGTGGTGTCTTTGAAGATTGGAGACCAAATACCTGCTGATGGGTTATTCTTGCATGGGTATTCTTTGAAGGTGGACGAATCTAGCATGACCGGAGAAAGCGACCACGTTGAGGTGGATGGAAGCGAAAACCCTTTCTTGCTCTCTGGTACAAAGGTGACTGATGGCTTTGGCTTCATGCTTGTCACATCTGTTGGCATGAATACAGCATGGGGAGAGATGATGAGTTCGATAAGTCGTGATTTGGATGAGCAAACTCCATTGCAAGCTCGCCTCAACAAGCTCACTTCTTATATTGGGAAGGTTGGATTGACAGTTGCCATTCTTGTGCTTGCCGTTATGATGATAAGGTACTTCACAGGAAATACTAGAGATGATAATGGTCGGAAAGAATACTATGGGAGCAAAACAAAGGTCAGTGATGTACTGGATTCAGTTGTGAACATTATTGCTGCAGCAGTGACCATTGTCGTGGTGGCAATTCCGGAAGGTCTCCCTCTAGCTGTAACCCTAACTCTGGCTTACTCTATGAAAAAAATGATGAAAGATAACGCCATGGTCCGTAAGCTCTCTGCTTGTGAAACAATGGGTTCAGCCACAACAATCTGCACAGACAAAACAGGCACTCTAACCTTGAACCAAATGAAGGTTACAGAGTTTTGTCTTGGGAAAGAAACAATTGAGGATAAAACTGAAATAGAATCAGAGGTCTATCAGTTACTACAAGAAGGGGTTGCTTTAAATACAACAGGTACTGTCAACAAATCTCATGCTAACTTAGTTCCTGAAATTATTGGCAGTCCGACTGAAAAAGCAATACTTTCTTGGGCTGTAATGGATTTGGGCATGGATATCAACGAAACAAAGGGAAAATGTGAAATAATACATGTAGAAACCTTTAATTCCGAGAAAAAGAGAAGTGGAGTGTTGATGAGGAAAAACAGTGAAAAGGCAATTCACACACACTGGAAGGGAGCTGCCGAGATGATACTAGCCATGTGTTCAAATTATTATGTCAGAAATGGAGAGCTAAGAGACTTGAATGAGGAAGAAAAGGTGCAATTTGGGGCCATAATTCAGAGTATGGCAGCCAAAAGCCTAAGATGCATTGCTTTTGCCCACAAAAAGGTTGTAGAAGAGAATAGCCAGGTGTCCGCGAAGCTTGAAGAAAATGGAATGACCTTTATGGGGCTTGTGGGTTTGAAAGACCCGTGCCGAACAGGAGTCAAAACAGCAGTGGAATCATGTAAGATTGCCGGAGTGAATGTTAAAATGATTACTGGTGACAATATGCATACAGCAAGAGCTATAGCTATTGAATGCGGGATTCTCAATCCTGAAACAGACATGAAGAATGGTGCTGTAGTAGAAGGTGTACAATTCAGAAACTACTCACCTGAAGAGAGGATGGCCAAGATTGATAATATCCAGGTTATGGCAAGATCATCCCCATTCGACAAGCTTCTCATGGTACAGTGCTTAAAGGAGAAAGGTCACGTGGTAGCAGTCACTGGTGATGGCACAAATGATGCTCCCGCTCTAAAGGAAGCAGATATTGGGCTCTCCATGGGAATTCAAGGGACCGAGGTGGCAAAGGAGAGCTCAGACATTGTCATATTGGATGATAACTTCACCTCTGTGGTGACTGTATTGAGGTGGGGAAGGTGTGTCTACAACAATATTCAGAAGTTCATTCAATTTCAGCTCACTGTCAATGTTGCTGCCCTTGTCATCAACTTCGTTGCAGCTGTTTCTTCTGGAAAAGTCCCTCTGACTGCAGTCCAGCTGCTGTGGGTTAATCTCATAATGGACACCTTGGGAGCACTAGCCTTGGCCACTGAACAACCCACGAATGATCTCATGGCAAGGCCACCTGTGGGTCGATCAGAGCCACTTATCACCAAAATCATGTGGAGGAACCTCCTTGCTCAGGCCCTGTATCAGGTCACCATCTTACTGACTCTACAGTTCAAGGGAAAAGCGATATTTGGTGTGGACGAGGAAGTTAAGAATACCCTCATCTTCAACACTTTTGTCCTCTGCCAAGTGTTTAATGAGTTCAATGCACGGAAGTTGGAGAAGATGAACATATTCAAGGGAATACATAAGAACAAGTTATTCTTAGCAATCATAGGAATTACCATAATTCTTCAAGTGCTGATGGTAGAGCTTCTCAAGAAGTTTGCCAGCACTGAAAGGTTGAATTGGCAGCAGTGGGGTGCCTGCATTGCCATTGCAGTTCTTTCTTGGCCAATTGGTTGTCTAGTGAAGTGCATTCCAGTTTCTTGAAAGCGGACACAAAGCCACTAATCAGTTATCCTTCTACTTTATTCATTTTGCTTTTCCTGCACATGGTAGATTTAACAAGGAATGTTTAGATAATTATGATTTTGAAAGCTTTCAATTGTTAGCTGTTTCTTTTGGAGTATATATGGAATTACGTAAATCTAATTACTGCAGTGGGGTGCTTGCATTGCCATTGCAGTTCTGTCTTGGCCAATTGGCTGGCTTGTGAAATGCATTCCAGTTTCTTCCAAGCAGCCTATGGATCATAAGAACACATAGCCACTAATCAGTTATCATTGTTTCTTCTTCTTTTTCTCCTGTTCAGGGTAGATCGGACAAGGAAATTTTAGATAATTTTAGATTTCAAAGCATGTTGTTTGCAGTTTCTTTTAGAGAATATATGGAATCAAATTTGTGCAAATATGGAATCTAGTAACTGCATTTTATATCTTTATGTTCTGAATGAAATCCCCAACTGATGAGAAAGTTCTTGTTCTTATTTCACTATCGTATCTTATTGCTTCTATTTGCAATTAAATGTAGGCAACAATAGAAGATCAGATAAGAAGAACTAGGAGGAATTTCCATCATTGAGGTTGCAGTGTAAGGTCAACCATGGACCTTGCACCCAAGGCTATGTTTGTGACGAACAACTATTCAGTCATTTAAACCAAGCTACTTTCGAAATGGGAACTCACAGATTTACTTGCAGGGACCCAAAAGATTCTAATACATGGATTGTGATAATTCTATGTAAAAAGCAATTACTCTCAATTTCAAAGGTTTAAGAACTTAGAAGTCATTGCTTGTATAACAGAGAATAACTAATGTAGTATAATTGTACTGAAGCACAATTCACATAGAAGGTTACTGAACAAATATCATGAGTACCTAGTAGCTAACATGATAATTGAGCATATGACAAAGTGTAAGATAGTTCCCTTACGTGTATCGGTGTATGCATGCACTAAAACACACAGACACAACTTAAGTGTGTGCTCTCGCATGCACTCAAACACAGACACAACTTAAGAGTGTGCCTGTGCACGCACAGGTGGGTGCACTTATGTAATGGTTCCCGGATTCGAGTGTGGGGGAGGCCAAAACTCAGCAGAAAATAATTTTTTAAAATAAACATATCCTAATGCTCCAAATAATCTTAGCACTTCACTTAAACACGCTGACCACAATAACAGAAACAAACCATTTCTTAAAGGGGATGGCGGAAACATAAATATACCTGATGCCTCTATATTCACTAACCATAAGATCATTTGACGGGTCACAAAGAAAAGTTTCAAGTTAGGGACACTAGAAAAGAAAAGCAAAACATGGGCCTCTTACAGTTAAACCCAAAGCTAAAATATGATTTAAGTTTTTTCATTCAACTTTGGGGGGGGGCAGGAAGAAACCTAATGAAGAGTTGGGGTTGAACATCAAGGATCAGAATTCTCAACAAAATAATTAAAATATAGAACGGAGTTGAGAGTCAGAAGACCAGAGAAACTGAACGTATGAAAAGTTGCATCAAATGGTAAACTAAAATGTAAAGTTTTAGAGAGATGGCAAACAGGGTCCGGTGGAATTAAAATTTGTTTTTTGATATTGAAGATATTCAATTCAAACCAACGACCTTTGCTCCAAAAGTTTCAGCTATCATAATTCTAATTTCGTTGTTCGTCTGGTATGTATGGCTGTGTGTGCACGCACACATGAGCATACATGAGTGCATGTAAGAATATGAATGATATGTAACCAAAAATGAAGGATATGCTTGGCACTTCAGTTCTTCGACTTAGTCCTCGCGCAACTCCCATGCTACACAGAATCTCTCTCCAAAATAAATGGAGCCACAGCAGAAAACGGACCAAAAAGGAAACCAATTGCCATAGCATATTAAACAAGGAAAACAACAATAGAAACTTCAAATCTGAAAAATATTATGTTCTGCAGTGGAGGACATCATAAAAATATTCTAGGTGAATGCATGAAAAAATAAATGTCAACATGGCCTCATTCTAAGACAGTATCTTTAAGCATATTTGTTAATTTAAAATAAATGTCAACATGGCCTCATTCTAAGACAGTATCTTTAAGCATATATGTTAATTTTATTATCTATCAATATTACAACTTTTCAGTTTAAACATCCCTCATGCTCAAGAATTTATTTTCTATAGGAGTCCAGACTTGATTTAAAATAAATCTATCTGCCCAACATGCCTCACCATGAACTCTCATTTCCAAATTTTCTGCTAAGTTTGATGGCTTGGCACAATACCAATCACCAGATGCATTTTATAACAAGGTGTCTCCATCCACCAAAAGACATGATAAAACTGAGCAATTTCGGAATGATGGTGAGTTCCACTCCATCACTACATCTTCGAGGAGTTAAAACCTCATGATAGTTCCTATGTATGGGCCTCTGTAAATTGTCATTTTGATTTCAAGTGATAAGGGTACATGGAAATTTGGAGTCAAACAGTCCTTATTTTTAAACTATGCTTTTGTTCTTTTCATTTGTACATTGTTTCTCATACAATTGAATACACATGCTGTCTTGATATGCTATTCTAAGCATATTTTACTAACTAACTTGTGGGGAAAACTGCTTTACCAAGACCTCCATCGGAAAACATTATTCAATTCCCATAGGCAGTTGGCTCAACAAACATATTAATACAAACATGAAGTAAAATATTCCAAACACAAAAATGTTGTCGATATTGATGACAGAGCACAAGCCAAGCAAAATGAAAACTAGAAATTCCTGTGATCCTCTTCATTGAACCCTCATAGCCATATCAAAATCACTTCTTGAATTGCCCCTTCAAACATAGCAATAAAAAAGTAGAAACCCGCCATTGAAATCAAATAGGAAAGCTAATGCCATACAGTATCCCATTTCACATTTCTGGTCATCTTCATATGTTATCAGAACAAGCAAAACAAATACCACTTACAAACTCTACTTACGCAAAATTCCCATGTTTATTATTCAATTTAAAATCTTCTTCTTTCTAAGCAACAGCAAATGGAAAGAGCAAGGTGTTATAGGAGTTGTGTGGGCACAGAAAATAGCACTTGAAACAGTAAAAAGAAAAAAAGAAACAGAATTAAACAGGAAGGAAAGAGTACCTTGTTGTCTTGACAGGATTGCCACACCACCACAAGCTCTTGTTGGTTAGGAGATGAATGTCTCTCAAGTCTTGACCCCATTTTGAGATGGAACCCATCAAAGATTGACAAAGCTCCAAACTTCATCTGTGTACGGTTTTAGGAGGGGCAATTTCTTCTTGAGCGCTGTAAGGACAGTGGCAGAGGTTTTAGCAATTCCTTCACCGCACCCGCCGGTGGCCCTCAACTTTATATTTTGATCAAAATTCAACTTGCTTAAAATTTATAAAAATTACTTTAATTAAAAAAACAAAAAGGTAAAACAAGATATGAATTTTGGAGAGAGATTTCATGAATTCGGTTGCCATGGAATCTTAATGATGTTCATGGAGTAAGTATGAGATAAACTGAAAAATATTTTTTTTATTTTTTCTCTTTTATTTAAATTAACGTGGAAATTCAATATGAGTTGTATCAGAGTGGTCGATTCTCCTGAGGTGTTTATGCCATTAGTTCTGGGCTTTGGTGGGCTGGGAAAATTGCGCTGTGTTATCACATTGGGCCAAAAGCCTAATCTAAAATGGGCTAATGTTAAGCTTTCCAGACTTTTTGCTGAGCTAGGCTAATTTTACATAGCAATCACTTTTATGGCCCAAAAACAAAACCCGTAAAGAGTTAGCACCATAGTGCTTCTCTAGTGACAAAGCACCCCTTACTGTTAGCATGAAAGAAATTAGGATTTAAAATATTTAATTTTTAATTAAATCAAATAAAACAATGACCAGATGAAACCTTGTTGATCTTATTCAATCTTAAGTGATTTAGTTGGATTTTGATCAAAATTATTGAATAGATTAATATTAAAAAAATATATATTATTTAATTTTATTAAAAAAATTATGGTAGTGATATTTCATTAATTTAGGTTTGTTTTTATGCCAAGATTGATAACTATTTAATTAGCCATTAATAATAAAATAAAAGATTGATACAAGGGTGAATATATGTAACTAGTATCAATTTGCTCTCATAATTTTATTTGTATTAAGAAATTGTTTGGGAACAAGGTGCAAACTATATTTCACTAAAATTTAATTATTTATATTTATTAAAAATTAATTTTTTATATAAAAATATTTTAATAAACTACCACAACCATAATTCCAAATATTCACTAAATATCTTAAACTAACTTTAGTTTTTCTTTAGTCAATGACAAGCATGTACTAAATATCTTAAACTAACTTTAGTTTTCCTCTTTTAGTCAATGACAAGCATGTATCTCCATATATATATATATATGAACCATAGGTTTCAAGGAGCATAACGTGATGATAAAAAATTTGAGATTTGTACAATAAATATCGAGTTTGAGTAAGAATATACATCTCTTGTAAGAATTTAGAATAGCTACAGTTTTATTTGCTCATCTAAGCCCACAAAATACACTTTCAGGAAAATAAGATTTCCTTGAATTCAATATATATATATATATATATGAACCATAGATTGCATTAATTAACAGGACATCAATTGGCAAATAATAGATTAATGGGCGAAAAGATATATACAAAAGGGCAGCTTAAAATGAGTGTTCTTTTGTTGTTCTTGTGTAGAAAAATGAGTCTTCTTCTTTAATGTAGGCATATACGAAGTATTAAAACTCAAAATAAACTAATTAATTGCAAAGAGCAGATTATCGTTTCGTTATTTGCACTCATTAATTTTCTGACTGTCATCATTCTTTACTTTTTTGCAGTACATGAAACAACCAGGAAGTGTTGTCATTGTCGCAATTTCTTTTAATGCTGGGAAACACAATCGATGACCCTAAAATATGAGTGGTAAAATATATAGGAACGCCAAAAATAAATAAAAAAAGATAAATGTATGTAGTGCCTCCTGCTGCTGCTGCTGCAGCAGCAGCAGCAGCAGCAGCACAGATTTTACAAAAAATTAATACGATAAATGGAACTAAATTAAATAGCAGTCACGGAGGATAAACATGCGAAACTATCCACTGGTTCTAATATTTTCATCTATAAACTGTTAAGAAGGGTTAAGTTGCATAATTCACATGAGCTGTGTACCAATATATAGTTAGCTGTCTGTGGGTTTCTTTGAGCCACAGTAACTCATCCTCTACGGTTTTTAATTTAATCAATGAAGACCTATCTTGTTTTTTTTCAAGAAAAGGTTCCATCGTAGTGGTCCACAAGAAACAGAAATCCATCCATAAGCAATCCAAATATAGTACTTGAGATCAGGTCTTCCTCAGCACCCTGTATAAACCCTTGCGGGATCGATATTGTAAAGAAGAGGAGCTGACCAGCCTAATTTCTATGTATAAGATCTTACACTGAGATTCCATTTCAGAGCATCAATTTTTTTTTTTTTTGAGAAAACAGTGAATCACCCACTTTACTTTTCTGGGTGCTAACTGATACATTAATGCCAAAAAGGGTCAGTACCCTAACTTAAGTAGTCAAATCCCTGAAATGAAGAAGTCAGTGCTACTTGTCAGCTTATGCTATGGCTTCTGACTTCAAAGTTCAAACCATGGCGTTGAAATTCTTTTGGCAGCCTAAACATATATGTTCCAAGCACAGACCAATGAGTAATTATAAGTAACTGAACAACAATGCCAGAGTCAAGAAGATATATGCCTGCTAGGGTTAGTAGAATTCATGTGAGAGTCCCATTAATGTCTTGTAACGAACTCTATCAAGGAACCCAGAAACCTTGTCTTCCAGTACCTGAAATTATGATGAAGACAAAAAGAAAATACATGAGAGGCCGATTGGTGACGTTTCTTTGACGTGGGTACTGTCTTTGGGAATCTTAGAAAGGTTTCATGGAGCCAATCCAGATCGAGCTTCTAGACAAAGACAAAACATGTAACATCCTACAACAACCAAAGTAAAGAGAAACACCGTAAATTAAATTATATTGAGCATTAATGTCGTGCAACTCACAAGCAGGCTCCTTCTGCATATGTTGTCACCATACTTTTGTAAATGGATCTGCACTACTAGAGATTAATTAAATGGCCGTCACTTAATCCAATGCTTGAGCTACATGTATACTTTATTAGCATTGCCCCTTGAGTAAAAGCCCTCCACATCCAATGAGAATCGCTCAAACAAAAAAACTGAAACAGTTAAATAATTAAGGTCGAATACAGAATTTAAAATAGTACTAGACACATCTACATGATCATGAGTAAAGGGAAAAAGAATCGTCAAAAGAGATAAAGGATATCATGAATTAATTTAAAGGATATCATGAATTAATTTACACAATTTAATAGACTAATCAGCAAACTTATGTTCTTCCCCTAAATTGCTACAAGAACAAATCTCACAAGACAGGCATGCATTATATGTCTATACACGTAAGAGAGATCCAAACAGATAGAGGAAGAAAATATATAGTCTCACATATATATGAGCCAGTGCCACGGAGTTCATGGCGTAGAGAAAATTGACCATATTCTAACTTCCTCTAAGAAACTTGTGCTTCATCGATCTCAAACCCCAACAAGAAAAAAAGGGCAAAACTTATCTTAGGCAAGAACGACAAATCAGGACATTAATAATCACCACATATAATTGATGCTTTTCTGGAGAAGAAAAAGGATAGAGTACAGAAAATATGGACTTAACCAAGAAAGTGAGAGGCCGCTACTAGAAAGGAATAAACCATACGTGTTCTTTCATCCAATTCGACCTAAATTTATTAGAATTTGTCATCTAGTTTGACCTTGAGGTTTAGATAAAGGTCGGTTGGATGATAATGATTGCAATTAAGAACTAAACCACATAGAATTAATGGTTTGTAGAGCATGTTGCAGCTTGTTCTAATTACTTGATGTAACCACATTTGATACAAATTTATATTGCAATTATACATCCATCACAAATATCTACACAAAAATAAAAATTGGTTCTTTTTTTTTAATCTTTTACTAGAGAGTGTGAGAATCCAAAATGGGATCTTGGCTTGCATTCCAACGGGAGATCCCCTGGAGCACTAATGATATTATTCCATAGGGGTGTGCGTTTCAAGGTCCTACTCTAATATGTTTGGTTCTTTTTCCTAAGAAAAACATAAAAATAGGTAATTTGTGTTATCCTCTGCTAGATCTGAGGCTCTATATATTCATTTCTGATCAAGTTGCATTAATTTATGTCCAGCAGTGCACCATTAGATGGGCTGATCCTATATTTCATGCATCTGCAGTCATGCTACTGCTAGCCATTTTCATGATTATAATTTGTTGACTCCAGAACAAAACACACCCCATATTCTCCACCCACCCACACACACACACACACACACACACACACACACACACACACACACAGTCTTATTCTTCATATCGATGTACATCAGCTAGCTATATATGTGATCTTCCAGGCAATCAGTCTCAATTTGACAACTAGACATCAATCCGTATATGAGCGTTATCATCCCAAATACTTTGTACCAAGTTGTATTCTGGTTGTATTTTCAGGATGATCCTTGGCATAAAACATAATGTATCCAGTCCCAATACTCAACAAATAAAATAAGACTGTCTAGATGGAAGATTGAACATGCATGATTTTATTTTATTTTTAATAATAATCGAGTATATTAATTAAAAAGTAGTTATTTAAAAGATGAACTCTAAAGAGTTGAATAATTAATTACAGAAAAACAAAATAAGTGTTACAAATGAGATAAGAAAAAAACATAATAGGAAAAATCAACTAAATTAGTGACATGTATGTATTTATCTATATTTGAAATACCGTCTCTACTAAAAATGAAATCATAGCTGAAATTAGGTTCTTAGTGATGTGCAAGGGGATATGCATGACCAACAACACAGAAATTGACATGAACTGTAAAGGAGAAATATAAAGGCGCTCTCTTCCGATATGGAAAGGCACACTCTCTTCAAGGCACGGGAAGATAGATCTCAAAAGCACCAACCAAGTTAAGACAAAAATCTTGTCAGTTACAACCCTAAAAGCTCACATCTTGCTATTCTTTAACAAACTTTGACATGGATAAGAAGAACACAACACAGCAGTACGGCACAGAAACAACTTCAAGATACTACAAAAAAAAACATCCCATCATATATAAAAGAGCAGCTGGTGGTGGGAAAAAGAACAATAAGGGAACACATACACAGATCAGTGAAAATCAAACAGGAAAAAGAAGGCATACCTCATCTAGTGTTTTCTTCTCCAAGGCAGAACCCTAATGGGGTTCGCAGAAATAGATCAGTGGAGGAAATTAGGGTTCTGATTAGGGTTTTCCATGCTACCATCAATAGTTGAAACTGCCGCATGATCTAGTCTTTCCCGTATAGGAAAGCTTAGATCATGCTGGCAGCTTCAACTAATAGCGGTGCATGATTAAAGGCTATCGGTATTTGACTCGCTGTGATGCACTTGTCTAGGGCTTGAAGTTGCCTCTCCATCTTCTTATTCTTTCTTCTGGTTGAAGGCTTCATAGATGGGGAAAGATATGGGAGGGTGTAACCAGGGAGGAATATTTATAGAGGAGTTACAATATTTCTACCTCCTCCAGTCATATATTTTGGCTGTTTCCAATCCCATTATTAATTTCTTTAATTGTGACTTTTATGTGACCAGGAATCTAGCATGCCATGAACCATCATATATAAGACAAATTTTTTTCCTCTAATTTCAAGGATAAAGGTTTTTTTTTCTTTTGCAGATTTTTTGTATTCAAATCTTAGATACAACCCTCAAATATATATATATATATATATATATATATATATAATTTTTAATATTGGCTTAGAAACTCGAGGATATATATAGGCATGTAATTGAAAAAAAAATTATATATGAAAATGACGAGCAATATTAAATATAGCTAAGAATTACTGAGAGTATAAGTGTTGGCCTGATGGTGGAAGGGACTTGTTTATTTCTGTTACTTATGAGTTCGAGTACTTGTGTGCATATCTATCATTCACGTGATATCTTACATATTTACTAAATTTGCATGGTGTTCAATGAGTCATGAAATTAAATATGATACGCGCAAGTTGGATCGAACATCATATAATTTCTAATATTGGCTTAGAAACTAACTCGGGGATATATATACGTATATAATTGGAAAAAAAAATCATATATGAAAATGACGAGCAACATTAAATATAGCTAAGAATATAATTTACCTTGTCTTGTTGAAAATAATAAACTCAAAAGGAATAGCAAAGTTGATGTGCTTAGCCTAGTAATTTTGGTAATTTTACGCTGTTAAGGACTGTAAAGAAAACAGGAAAAAGAAACAGCAAAGCTCGATCTAGCTAGTAGGAAAATTGAAAAGTAGAACTCAAGAAGAAGAAAAAATTATAGGGTGGTCCCAAAACAAAAAAAAAATAAAAATTGAATATTGTCACGCCTCGGCCACGACTAGCAGACAGGCAAGTGATAATTTCTAAATTTCCTAGTAGGCTTTCATAACTTTATATGGATGACCCTTTCATTCATGGAGCCTCTCTCTTTCTCTTTCTCTTTCTCTTTCTCTCTGTGGGGGTGTTGTAAGGTAAGCATCAACCATGAACCGCAAAGAGAATGAAACGCAAGTAGCATACAGGGGACCAGTTTGCATGGCTTCATAGCTATTGAACAAGGTTGGCATATAAAGCAAAAGAAAGGCAAGCAAGAAAAGGCACCTTAGCCAATCAAAATCGCTCTTTTCTCTTGATGGGTCGTGCATCATTTACTTTATTAATATGCCTTCGGTTTGTTAAATGATGGTAACATGTTTATTTTTCACTTGCAAACAAGGGAATAACCCATTTTTTATATGCTTACGAGACCTGCTTTTTTATTGGTGCTAATCACACATTGGAGGCAAATACTTTGAACAACTTAATTATATACCACTTAGGAGGTAACATATGGGACATTGGTCTATAAAGTGATCCATCCAACTTTGGAAAATTAGAAAAAAATTGCCTACACTTTGATGAGAGTTGGTTGTGATTTTGGACTCTCTCCTCCTTTTCACCCTTTAATTTATTCCCTTAATCAACTTGTTTAGAAGGCGCAAGACATGGGATTATGTGGTGGGAAATTTGCCTTACACTAATTGTACATGCATGCTCCCATTAATCAACCGATTACCGGTGGCTCTTGGTCCTAAACCCTGATTACCTATTGTTAATCATGTACGACACCCTCAATTTAATGTGTAGATAGCGTTGCTTTCTGCTTTCTGCTTTCTGCTTTCTGCTGAGGCTAAAAGATTTTGCTTAATTGTTGTGTTGTGCGGGTTGAGGCGTTATTTGTGGCTTTTTCAGACATATCTTATAGCCGACCATTTGGTATCCATTATCGCACATAATTGTTGGAGTAGTGGTGCCATTTGTTTAAAGCCACTTTTCTCTTCTTCTTCAAGGTTTACAAAGAACTGGGACACACAAGATCTTAGATCAGTAGAGCTAATACCCTGCCATGGCCTTACTATACAAGAAGACGCCACGAACATTCAACATTCACATTATAAAAACAAAACAAAAAAACCCATCACGCCCTCCTCATCATTTTCCATCTTACCTAAGTAAACCCTTTGGTAGTCCTTTCTCTTTCAACATGTAAAACATCTTATCCATATACTTTTTTACTTGAGTTGACACCATCAATTTTTATATTTTCCATGGTATGTGTTAATTTAATAATTTAAATTATTATATAAAATTTTAATAAATAATTTATATTATTTTTTAATATATTTTCTTAAATAACAGTCCTTTAAACTTAAAAAATTTATACAGATTTATATTATTTTATTTTTTATTTTTTATTTATTAAATAAAAATAATAAAATTTGAATTCATAATCACTTGATCATTAAAGTTTTGATACTATATCAAATAATCATCAAAACTTAATAACTTAAAATATTATTTATATTATTCTTTAACAATATTATACATATTTGATCGTGTAATACAAGAGATTATCAAGGAATTCCTCATTAGCATCATTTGTTTTGTATTTATAATTATGTTTTGATGTTTTTTTAAAATTTATTTTTACTTGAAAAAATATTAAATTGATATTTTTTTTAGTATTTTTATATAATTTTGATGTGTTAATATCAAAAAATATATTAAAAAACTAAAAAATATATTTACAAAAAAAATAAAAATACATGTATTATAATACTAAACACACTAAAAGAAAGTAGAACATATCCACGTCTAGTAGCCAAGGCCAAAATACGTGAGGATAATTACATTAACAAGTAATCCTGACTGTTTAATAACTCAGATCTTGCACATGATTACAGTTCTTAAATTGATTATAAGATGATCATTTCTCCCATATTAGATAGTGAATGATTAAATGTCAATTAAGAGAATATTTATATTGTTTTCTTTAACCTCTCTGAATTAAAACCAAATTCAATAGGAAAAAGACCTGTAAAGGCATCATTATATGACCCAACTATCATTACGGTGGTAATGATAGTTGTTATCTTTTATTTTATTATCATTTTTTTTCTTAATGTGTGTTACATAATGTATGTAACTATCATGAGGCAATGGCCAGGCAATGATTTTCACAGCATTGTACTCCATGTACTCAGGGGTCATGCTGAGCTGTGCCTGTACCCAAATACTTTACTGTTTTATTTTTAAGTTTTTTTATATAAAAATATATATAAAAAAATATGTTTTTTTAAAAAATAACATTAAAAAATTAAAAAATTAAAAAATATTAAAAAAATATTAAACACCTCGATCCCCAACAAAGACAAAATCAAACCATCAATTTTGCCTTAAATTTTGCTGGGTGTGCTTAGATGGGAGGTAACTTTTGTTTTTTAGGTAAAAAACATGTCTTTTTAGCTTTTAAAGATGTAATTTATATTTAAAAAATATTATATTTTTTTTAAAAAAATCATCATACCTCCAAGCAAAACACCTAATCCAATCCCTGAAATTTTTGGAGTCCCAGAGAAGCAATCTGTGCTTATTGTTTAATCGTGCACTTTGCATGACAATTAACAGCACGGGCAGGGAAATTGTTCCTTCATCTTGGCCAATATTGCACAGTTAGTTTGGTTGCAATTTGCTAGCCATATTTGAGAGTTAATCTTTTTTTTTTTGCTTTTGTTTGTTGGATGCTATATTGATGATCGCAGGCATTAAGAATCAAATTGATGACTTCCCAAAGAAGCAATTTTCTCTGAGACTAAATAATCTTCATCTTCTTCTAATCAAAGAAGGGCTATGATTAGTGGAAGTGCTGTTTTATTAATGGTTTATATATCCAATTGTGTGCACCTTAGCGGTCTCTTTCAGAGTTTATTATTATTGTTATCAAAAGTCTGATGGAAGTAGATAACATATATAAAGAACCATCCATCATTTCACAGAGAAGATGAAGGGATGCGGTAAGCATGTATATATCTGTATATTTGGGAGTTAATTTTTAAAATTATATATATATATATATATATCTGTATTTGGGAGTTAATGTTTTTTCTTTTAAATTTTATCCTCATTCTTTTTATTATTTTTTTTACAAGTTTTTTTATAAATATTTTTCAATAATTTTATCATTCAAAATTAAATTGGTTGAGAGTTAAGCTTCTTCATTGAACTCGGGTTCATGATTTAAAGCATGTTTGTCTTTTAAAAATACTTTTAAAATATAAAACTAAACAGACTCTTTTAATCATATGCTGTATGCTCTTTGCTTTAATAATAACAATTATTATTTAATTGATATCTTTTTAATCAGAGACATGAGTGGACTCTTAAGTGACATTTTTTCTTGATAAATAACAAAAAAATAATTCTTAAATTGTCGGAAGCTTGTGGCTTCCAATTTGCTTACCTTTATTCCCATGCTCACAGTGATTTCTATGTTTGCTAACGAAATGACTTGCACTAATAGATTGCGTTGTTGAGAAATTAAAGATGCTTGCATTCATGGCTATTTTCTCATTTTGGTATTATTTGTGTGGATAAATGATAATAATATTTTAAACAAACTATTTCATACATTTCTATACACTCGAACCAGCAATGAATGCCCTTTTTTAAGAGCTATTTACAGACTCTAGCTGCCACCTTGTGTGCAAATGGCAAGGTTTCGCTGGAGAAATTGGAGGGTGAAAATGTTCGTTCTCTTTGTTCTATAAAGCTTTTCGGGCTCAGTCCAATTTAATTACTCTCGTGCTCAACCATGGCCAGCCCAGACCCATTGAGTCTCTTCTTATGAGCCCAAATGCGCATTTAACCTTTTTTTTTAAGATTTAAAGCAGAAACCTGAAGGAGAGACATATACACATTAGAAAGACACTTTTCGTTTTTCAACGAGAACGACATCAATTTCACATTGTATTTAAAAGAATCAATAAATTCTCCTCTTGAAACTGGTCTCAGGATCTAAACTTAAGAAAATGAGCAAATATTAGCATGAAAAAAAGGCTCGTATGGTAAGATCTCTCCGTCGTACTAGAATAGAAGGGTCTTGATCTGTGAAGATAGTGCTCCATTTTATTTTTCCATTGATGCTGAACATAAACCTGTGATTGAGATATAGATGTGCATACACTAATAAAAGATACATGGATTCCTGAGAAGAGAGCTATGGTGGTCCTCTTAGACCGTCCAGATCGCACGAGAAAATAAAAACTTAAATCTATATTTGATTTCACCTGAATTGTCCTATCTATTCTTCTGAAGAGAAGTTTGGTTTCAAACCCAGTTCGAACACGAGAAGTATACCATGCTAATATGCCTTGGATGATCCGAGACCAATTCTCAAGAACACACGCTGGTAATTTTAGTACATGCTATGCTACAAGCCAAGATATTTTTTTGTCTAATAAGATTTTACATCAGTTTTCCCTACTGCTGTTGCTCCTCGTGCAGAAATTTTCCAGTTATCCCATGCTTTGACTCTTCCGTTATCTAACAAAGACCCCTCTATTTATACACTTTTTTTTTTTTCATTGGTTTTGCTTTCTCTTGGCTAACCTAACATGTGTTCATCAAATTTACAAGCAAGTCTCACTCTTCTAATTACCTTCATTGCTCTAATACCTACCTTCACCGTTTCTTTCTTGCAGATATACTGCTTTCTAGTCCTCTGTGCATTCAGGCCCTTCGACCATGCGTGTGTTTTTCTTTTGTTTAAACTGCTGGCCCTGTCCTACTTACCACGCTGCATCTTCTATTACCCTATGCAAGAATGCTTTTAAGCTTTTTACTTCGTTGTTTGTTCTTAATTATCCGGCCTTTTGAATTTCCAAGACAAGCCTGCGTTAATTGACTTCAGCTTTTAGCTTGCCCTGTGTAAACAGTGAGGTCTTTGACTGCAGAAGACCAGCATTATCTTTTGTTCTTTACTTCTGTTTTTGTTTTTTTGACATGGATCCTTGTGGCAGCCTTGAATGCAATGCTTACTACCGTTTACCTATTAAAACTGCTTTACTCTTTGTTTTTTTTTTACTCATTTGATTACAGTTTGCACTATTAAATTCTTACTTTAATGAACATCAACCGAATTCCAGGACAAATTATCAACAACCCGCAGCAGAGCACGGTTACCTCGTCTAATAGATTCCATATTTGATCCAAGTTCTCTCCTTGTTTTCCATCTTCTTATTGAGCCTTGCATTGTAAACTATGTATGAAGTTAAGCTTCTATGCGTTTTTTTTTACCGTGGACACTGTGATTTATGGATAGGCGGTCATTTTCAAGAGTAAAATCATGAGAAAGAAACCGTCAACACGAGATTCTTTTATCATATTTGTTTTCTAAAAAGTAATTTTTAGAAAATAATTTTTTAAATTTTTTTAAATTTATTTATTATTAGAAATGTTAATCAATAAAAAAACACTTTTTGATCAACAGAAAATATTTTCTACTCAACGAAAAATAATTTTCAGTTAAAAAAAATTTAATTTAGTTTTCAGAAAGTGTTTTTTTTTATTGTGTTTGTTTTCTGGAAAGTGATTTTTAAGAAATCACTTTTCAAATTTTCTTATATTTATTTGCTAATAGGAAAGTTGATCAACGAAAAACACTTTCTAGTAAAGAAAAATTTGACTTGGTTTTCAAGAAAGTATTTTCTTGAAAAATTTGAGCGGAAAACACTTTTTGAAAGTTGTGAAAAATTTAAAAACGTCATTATTTACTGATTATATTAAATTTGATCCTCAAACTTTTGTTTGCTATATATATTTTATTTTGAATATTTATTTTTCAATTTTATTTTTTAAAATTTTATTTTTATATTAACTTTGGTTCTCATTTTTATAATTGTTATTTTTTTTCTCCTATTATTTTTTTATTGAAATTTTTTATTTATCAAATTTGGTTCTCATTCTTTTGATTGTTACTTATTTTATTTGAAATGCTTTATGAAATGTTAATTATTGTTATTTTAATTTCTTCATCTTTTTTTTCGATTTGATCTTTATTATTTTAATTATTATTTATTTTATTTGATATAATTTATGAAATTATTTTTTTTTCAATTTCATTTTTATTCAACGTTTTAATTTGTAAGATTTGTTCCTTATTATTTTAATAAACTTGAGAAAAATAAAACACTAATAAATTATTTTTTAGTTCATTTTCCATAACATAACCAAATACTGGAAAGTGTTTTCTAGTTCATTTTCTATATAACACTACCAAACATCGAAAAATAATTCACTTTCCAGAAATTCATTTTTCCCGGAATTCACTTTCCAAAAAAAAATAACTTTCCTGCAAACAAACAGAGTCTTAATAATCATATATTTTCCTCTAATTTACTATTTATCACTTGATTCTTATCAGTTGCTATTAACTTACTTGTGATAAAGTTATCTGGTGTTATAACTACTTTCTTTCCGGTCCAAATACATATTATATTATATTTTAAAAGATATATGAAAAAAATTATGTATTTATTATAAATATAAACTCATTGTATTATGGATTATATTGTAAAAATAAAGTATTTGTATTATTGATGACATCGTAGCACCATATGAGCATTATCATTTGTGTATTTAGTCAGAAATTATTGCTGGATCTAGCTAGGTAGCCAAACTCAAAAGCAACACGTTTGGCGGCCCAACCAAACCCAATGAGATTGGATCCATAAAAAAATAAAAAAAATCAATTAATTTTTTTAGTTCAAATTAATTTGTTTTGATGTTTTTGTATTATCTTGATGTGATAATATAAAAATTTAATTTTAAAAAATAAAAAAATATTATCTCAATATATTTTTTAAAAAATAATCATTACGCAATAAGTTAATAAATAGCATATGGACCCACGCTCCACAGTGGATCAATGATAATTTTTTTCAAATGTAAAAATATTTGAGTTTGGTTAAATGCATAAAATATATTTACATCATCATCATCTTCAAATAAAGTATTTTTTACAATAATATTATAAATAGCGCATAGCAAAGTAGCGCACAGTACACCGGTAACAAATTTCTTTTTCTTTAATTTTTTTCTTTTAAGATATTTCTAATTTTTTTTCCTCTTTAACTTTTTTTTCTCTTATTGATTTTGTTTCACACTATAAAGATGAAATAAATTGATGTTACTTTAAGATATTTTCAATTTTATTTTATTTTTTTAATTTTTTTTCTCTTATTGATTTTTTTTCATAACGTAATAAGAAAATAAATTTATGTGATTTTTTTTTTATATTGTACAAAAGTTAGGTGAAATAATTTTTTTCGATTTCAGGTTGATTTGAATTTCATTATTAAAATATATTTGTTTTTACGTTTAAAAATGGTACTAAAAAAATTAAATTTTATTTATTTTTTAATTTACATCAAATTAATATTTTTTATATTTTTATATTATTTTGATGTGATGATATAAAAAATAAAAAAAATATTATCTCAATATATTTTTTTAAAATATATCTAAAAAAATATTATTATAGACATGGACTTATTGCACTGCAAACACAGAATATTTGTACTTTGGATGATATTGGAGCACCTGAAATGTATTGTCTTTTCTGTTTATTAGTTAAAAAGTGTTATTGGATCTGGTTGGTAGCCAAATATATTTTATTATATTTTATTATTTTTTAGATTTTTTTAGCTAGACTTATTCAGTATCAAAAGGTTTGTTTATTTTTGTATTTCAAAAGTATTTTTGAAAAAAATAAAAAAAATTACATTAAATATAAATTTTTTTAGTATTTTTAAATCATCTTAATATAATAATATTAAAAATACACTTTAAAAATTAAAAATATATATTATTTTTAAATAAAAAATACTTTAAAAAAATTACTGAGGTCATTTCTAACCGATGAATGTTTTCCAAAATGAAAAGGAGAATTGATTGCCGTCTACTCCAGTAACATATGATCATACTTCAGTTGATACCCGTACATAAGATCATGCGTCAGTATTTGCCTTTTGTAGTCAACTGACAGCAGCTACTACTTACTAGCAATCTACCTTGCCGCGGCTCTATTACATAAAGAGTTGGCGAGAGCTCTTGACACACTCACTCCCCTACTCTCTCTGCCGTTACTGCCTCACTTCCATAGCAACAACACAAAAGGAGAACAATTGAAAACGATGGCCGAGGAGCAGAAAGTTATCGTTCCAAGAGTGAAACTGGGTAGCCACGGATTGGAGGTAAAACCCCTTTTCACCTTTCTCTCTGTGAATATCCGTTTCTCTATTAGATAGATGTCTTGTAAAAGTACAATTTTTATGACTTATCATATTCATAGCCTCAACGCCTCAGATTCTTGAGTGAAATATTGCAAAAATGGGAGAATGATTGGTTACTCTAAAAGAACCCTTTTGCAGGGACATAAAATTTTGTATGTGCTAAGAAAGGAAAGGTGTTATTGTCTCTTGATTTTTCTGCGTGATATTTTTCGACATTTAGGTCTCAAAGTTGGGCTTTGGATGCATGGGGCTTTCTGGAATATACAATGCCCCACTCCCTGAAGAGGTTGGCATTTCAATCATCAAGGAAGCTTATAGCAAGGGGATTACTTTTTTTGATACAGCAGATGTTTATGGACCTCACACTAATGAAATCTTGGTTGGGAAGGTAAGTGTCGAAATGTTTTTTCTAAGGTTCTTTCATAATATGCTTTAATGTAAAAGAATTGGCCAGTATGATATGGTATCTAGTTTTTTATAATAATAATAACAACCAAGCCGCAATCACAAACTAGTTGGCTGGTATATAGTTTTGATGACTTGCCTGCGGAGTTCCATCTTTAATGGGACCTTATTTCTTTCCTTATATTTGCCTCAGCATAAGAATTGAAAATATTTGGACTCTCCTGATGAAGCTAGTCCCTTTCTGTTTTTCTCTCTTAATGTCATTTTGGCATGGAACTGATGCAATTCTTTAGATCGATATGACTTTCTTTTCATGCTATTATTTCTGATAAATGTTCTAGTTGTTGAAGGCCATAAATATATTGCATTTGTAGGGCTATGTGTCACTATCATTTCATCAATTCATGGACATGCTTGAGTTTCTCAAACTCAGGGGTACTGAAGTGCTTTTTATCTTCTTGCAATAAAAGGTTTTCCCCACTCATCAAATCACCGGTTAAGTCATTCCCTGCAAAGGAGTTGTCATGGCTTGAAAAGCTTAAGGATTAAAAGGGTATATGGTCCCCACCATTTGAAGAATTGAAACAGTGTTTGTAAATGAGAAGCTAGCATGTCCAACAATGGACGCCCAAAACAAAAAATATGTCGCTGAAGCGAGCAATTAACATATGAAGATCATGCCTAATATATGTAATGAACAGTTGGCCAATGAGCCTTTGTTTCAAATGGCATGTGTCTCTCCTCCCCTAAAAGAGCTTTTGGGATAAGAGGAATTTCTGATATAGCATCAGGTGGTATTTTTCTTTGTTTATTTATCGCTAAGACTTGCATTTTGCAGGCATTGAAGCATTTGCCTAGAGAAAAGATCCAGTTGGCTACAAAATTTGGTGTTTTTCCAAACATTTCTGAAATCAAGAATCCTGCAATCAATGGCAGTCCTGAATACATCCGTGCATGTTGCGATGCTAGCCTGAAGCGTCTTGATGTGGAGTACATTGATCTCTACTATCAGCACCGTGTCGACACGTCCGTTCCAATAGAGGAAACTGTATGTTCTTTTCCTTTATTTCACTACGTAACAGTTCAAATTAACTGCGTGCACTATTTAATTTCTAATTCAATTACTTTGAGTTTGCAGATGGGAGAGCTTAAGAAGTTAGTGGAAGAGGGAAAAGTTAAGTATATTGGATTATCCGAAGCAAGTCCCGAAACAATAAAGAGGGCACATGCAGTCCATCCCATTAGTGCAGTACAAATGGAATGGTCACTTTGGTCTCGTGACATTGAAGAAGAAATAATCCCACTTTGCAGGTATCAATATCAATGGGATTTTCATTTCAAGTTGATCATTTATAATGGACACATTCTGTAATTTAAAACTTCTTTTCAAGGTCTTCACGAATTAAGTTATTATTCTTTTTCTTCGATTCATTTGTAAAATTAAAATTTTTGTTTTTACATTTGTTGCCTTTTTAACCCTTAGTTGTTTAACTTGTGCAGGGAACTTGGAATTGCAGTAGTTCCATATAGCCCTATCGGTCGCGGTTTTTTTGGTGGCAGAGCAGTCGTGGAAAGTTTGCCTTCGGAGTCTGTGCTGGTATGAAGCTCCATAAACACGTCACGTAATGAGATAAAAAGAAAACCGTATCTAGTTGCTGCAATTCAATCTTTAAATACTGCCCTTTGTGCTTTAAGAAAACTACTGTAACTTGAACACCATTAACCCAATTTATTTATGTGCTTATACTTTTGTGTCGTTGCTTATTAATTTGACCTAACATGCTTGGTAACTTGTGGCCTGCTTGCGTTGTTTTAGAAAATTTATCCAAGGTTCACGGAAGAAAATATCGAGAAGAACAAGGTGTTTTATACTCGAATAGAAAAACTGGCGGCAAAGCATGGCTGTACTCCTGCTCAGCTTGCCCTTGCTTGGGTTCTCAATCAAGGGGATGATGTGGTGCCTATCCCTGGTGAGTCAGCTTGTGTTTATGTATGTTTAGTTCTCTGATTCAAGCTCCAAAATTTTGATTGAGGTATCAAATCCCACAAATTGTAGATTGCTAATCTTTTCTTCAAATATCTCTAGGAACCACTAAGATTAAAAATATGTATGACAATATTGGATCATTGCAAGTTAAGTTGACAAAAGAAGACTTAAAGGAAATCTCAGATGCTGTTCCCATTAATGAAGTGGCTGGAGTAAGATCTGCGCTGTTCCACCTTACATGGAAGTTCGCTGACACACCACAACCTAAAAACAGCCAAGTCTGAACTTGATATGTACGTGAGAGCAAAGGGTTGCTGCTACGTTATATTTTGGCTTGTTAAATAAATTCCATCTCGGACAAGTTTTATCATGGTGAAGAGGGAACAAAATAATGTAGTGTCATACCCTAGTGTATACAACTTCCTGTACAAATCTTGGACAACCTAAAAAACAGTATTTCTGGTACCTTTGTGCAGACAACTTCCTGGAAAATTTATAAAAGCTGCTGAAAGTCTTTGAAGGTTGTTCTGGTGTTGCAGCTACAAGAGTCGACGTAGTAAACATACTGTAGAACCAGTATGGAGGATGAGAGACTTGAATCTTTATGTCATGTATGATAGAGGTTGCTCAAATTTACTAGTACTATTACACAGACTCTGACTGTTGTGGTATAAATATTGTGCACACGCACACTGTTCCCATTTACATATTTTATCGTGGACTTACTGTTTAAAATTGTTTTTTATTTTGGTCCTCACGATTACATCTTGTTTTGGCACAATTAAAGAACAATTGAGTCAAAATTGTTGATTAAAAATAAAATTGGAAGATGGAGGACCAAGGTGAAATAAGTGTTATAAATGAATGATGCTTTCAAAATAATCACAAAATATTTGCTTTAGTTCTCCAATTTTACAAATTATACTTATTTGATTCCTTGACAGTTTTTCAATTAAATTTTGATACAAAATTTATTTTTCCTACATTTTAATTTGTAGTTTGAGAAAGGAGAAAGAGGATGCTGATTTTTAATGATATAAAAAAATCAAAATTAACATTAATTTTGATCACAAAATAACTGATTTTAGAGTCAAAATGTTTTATTTAATGAGGAAGTTTAACTTAAATGTTTTTTTATCTTGAAACAGCTTTAAAAACTAGATCTAAACTGGAGTAGAGTTTTTGTTTTAGTTGATTTTCAAGTTTTTGTGTTATTGTTTTAGTTTTTTAAGTTTATTTATATATTTTTCAAGGCATTTAGGGTCAAAATTGAGTTAAAATTTGGTTTTTTTGATAAAAAAAAAATATAAATCCTATTTTTCTACCTCTGTAGTAGCTAAAATCTAAAAAATATAGATAACGCATCATTTAATTTTTTTTTCAAAAAATATTTCTTGTCCACCTAAATTGAATTTTTTTTTAAAAAAAGTAAGGCATTCATGTATGTCCTTTCTAAATAAACCAGGTGCTAGCCTGTAATCTTTCTTTCTTAAAAAACAATCTTTTAAAAAAAATCATGATTTTAGTTAAGTGTTTTTTTTAATAATTTCTTAATTTATATTGAAATTAATTCCCCTTTCTTTAATTTCTTTATTTTCAGTATTTAGTTTTTTTCTTATAGTGGTTTTTTTAATTATTTTGTATATATTTAATTTTTAAAGAGATTATTATAATTCATCTAGAATTTTTTTTATATTTTATATAATTAAAATTTATTTTAAAAGATGAAAAATATTTATTTTTGGATAGTATTTTTAATAAGTGCAACCTTACAAAATATTTTTTTGTTTTGATTTTATTCAATTAATTTTATATGTATATTAATTTTTATTATTATTCTATTAAATAAAAAATAATTTTAATAAATAGTGTTGTTGAACATAATCAGGTGAATGAACTATATTGCGAGATCAAATATCTTAATTTATATTCACCTCTTGACTTTTCAAATATATATATTTAGTTATTATTAATTTTTTTATTTATTTATTGATATAGATAGTTTTTAATTTATTTAATTAAATGCATACATAAATTTTTTTAATTTACACTTGATACTATTAGTGTAAAAAAAAATGTGTTGCAAATGCCTGAATATTTAATTTTTATTTTTTTATAAAAAAATAATCAGCTTGCGGCAAAACACATATCAGATAACTAATTTACCTCTAAATGACACTAGAATTACCACAACATAACTAAAAATATGGCTAAGAAAATTAAAATTTATATCCTAATTTTTATCATTAATTTTAAATTCAATTATTTAAATCAAATGAGAGAAAAAAATATATTAATTAGTTAAATTGTTTTCATTTATATCATATACTAAATAATGATCATTCAATTTGAATTCAATGATTTAGATTAAATGAAAGAATAAACACTTATTAATCTTCACTTATTACTTTTTGAAAATATTGTTTGTTTAAAAATATATTAAAATAATATTATTATTTTACATTAGCATGTTAAAACATAAAACAATATTAAAACAATATCAATACAATCTTTTTATATATATTTTTTTAAAAAATATAAACAAATTTTTTCATGCATGAAAACAAATGGTTCATAAATTGATCTAACATATTTTAGGAAACTATCCTAGAATTTTAATATTAGCCAGGTATCTCTTTAATTAATATATATAATATTACGCGATAAGTTTCCTATCAAGGCACCAGTGGTCTAGTGGTAGAATAGTACCCTGCCACGGTACAGACCCGGGTTCGATTCCCGGCTGGTGCAAATGCTTCCTTTTTTGGTTTTTTGTTGTCTTTGTCCTTCCTTAGTCAAATATCAGTCAGTCCTTTCTACAAAGCTGAGACCAAACCAGCAACCATGATGTCATTTTGAGTTATCTATACCCAAAATCGTCCCCTGAGCTCCATGCCAACTCACCTACCACCTCCACTGACAAGAAACCTTTCGCAAAAGAACACTACGGCTAAAAAAAATGGCAGAGGAGAAGAAGACATTCTAAGATTGAAACTCGGTAGCCAAGGGCTCGAGGTAAAGTCTCCCATTTCCATATAAACAACGAGTTCTGGTTTGCAAATGTATTTATATGATTAGAGAGTGATAAGTTCACGAGACTTGGTGATCTTGTCCCATGATTTTGGAGACCATGATGATGGTAGTATGGAGAACTCTAAGATATATGTATTGCCTTCTATGGTTTGAAATGTGAATTTTCTAGAAAGACACAAACTTCATGCTCAGAAAGCACACATGCTTGCAAATACTAACTGGGTTTTGACCATAATTCTGTATCCTCTGCAATTCTTTGCTTTTGCTTCTGTTAGTATTGAAAGAAAAAAAACGTCTTCTGTTGAGCACTGAAATAATATATATATATATATATATATATATATATATATATATTTCTGTTGAAATTCCGTTGTCTGCATTCTTCCCATTCAATAATGTATACGCGTATTATATAAGCAATAGCTTACAGATTAGACTACATTAGACTACTTAGGATGACGTATCGTAACATTATACATACCATACAGGTCACAGTGTTTACAAGTGCGAGGAGCATGCCTTAAGCTGCTAGATTCGCTTACAAGTATGTACATACATCCACATACAGACATTGTAACTTAGATTGCTTGATACTGCAGAAACAAATCGAAAGTCTCGTGGTGTCACTGAAGAAGCTGAGCCCTTGCATTCTCTAATGCTGCATTTGCAGCATATACCATTGAATCCCTCTCGTCTTCAAGTTTCCAAGCTTCTTCCATTTTCTCACATGCAGCATCCAAGCTTCTCTCTGATTCTGACTTATGGTTAGAAATTTCAGTAACACAAGACTTGCACCTCAAAGTCTCAGCCTCACAGAAAGACAATTGTTTCTCCAGATCAAGAAGCATGTTTTTGACACGTGAAACTTCTACGCGAAGTGATTGGAGGTGGTTTTCAGAAGCTTCATAAGCAGATACTGCCTCCACATGGCGCTGAGAGATGTTGTCAAACTGGGTTTTCTTATCATTGTAATGGTCAAGGAATTCTTCTCGAGAAAAGTCTTCGCCCATGGACTCCTCAATTCCAGCCAGTTTTGATTTGCATTGAATGTACTCCCTCACAGCCTTGGAAAATGATGCATAGTCAATTGAGAGATGGCGCAAAGTATCAAAAGTGTTCTCTGCCACCTTCAACATTGTTTCATGCTGAGTCCGATCCATAGACTGCAGAATGTCGAGCAAACCTTGCCCAAAAGTTTTCAAGGCTAACTTTGATGGATCACTGTTCTCCACCACAGTTTTCGTCCCTGAAGGCTTCTGAAAAATACCATTTGGACGCTCAGCATCCTCTCTAGGAGATTGTAGAAATGGACCTTGCTGTATATCACTTTCATCATCATTTGATGAACTGCCTGCTAAGAGAGCTAGGCCTTCAATATCACCCACATCTTCTATAACAGGATCAAAAGGAGAAGTGCCTGTTACAGAACAGGGGTGTTAGAACTGAAGATTTGAGGAAGGAAAACAGCTGAACAAATGAATGGACATTATTTACGGCAATAGATGGGTTCACCATGGGGCTCTTTTAGGAACCAATAAGTGAGGTCAAAGCAACCCTACCCAATCAAACACGGACATGAATTTGTAAAAACTGATAAACATCATCAGTCAACCACCAAAATGAAAAATGAACTCCATGTTGTGAAATGATACCGGGGATCATGCAAATTATCAAAACAAACTGACAGCAATAAACAAAGAAATCAAGTACCCAAAAAAGATACACCTTCACTCTTTGTGTGCCTTGCATTAGAAATTTGCAAAGAGAACTCCGGTTCTTGGCAAGGAATCTCAGGCTTGGGTATGAGTGGGGGGACTTCAAGTGCTGTCCCTGACACAAGATCCCAAGACTCGGAGTCCTGCATGACCAGGTCCCTAACAAGGACCTCATCTTTTCTGATAGGTGGATCCATGGATGAAATAGGATAATTATCATCACTCTCCACCATTGTTGACTCCAACTCAGCACCAGAACTCCTATTGTCTTCCGTGCACAGTTCATTGTTTACAGTAAACAAGGACCGACGGGCAGGGTATACCTTGCTTTCATCTCCTTGCATATTCTGCATGTTATTCCCTTCAGAATCTGCCCACTGGAAAAATTTACAAGCTCCATGTTTCTGTATCAAAATCAAACCACTTTACTTAGAACGAGACAGGCATTACAAACATAGGCAGAAGAATGGAGAAACACACAAGTAAAAACTAATAACTGTGTTTTAACTTTGACCATCTCGCCCAAAGACCAAGCGTTTACAGCTACAATCAATTATTGGAAAGCATTAGAAAAACAGCTTTATTCTCCAGAGGTGATTCCCGGCTGTGGCCAGGAACTTTCTTAGCTTTTCTTGAGAAAATTTAGAGTGGGACTGCTGTTATAAAGTCAGTTTCATGTTCTTGTCTTTGAAAATACGACATAGCAAGTTCTTTAAATCTAAATTGTTGAATACAGATCAACAGTGAGGCTTGTGTTTAATCTTCACATCAAATATGAAACAACGACCCACTTCTAAACGGTTGGTTAAAATGTGATGTGGACTTTACGAACACGATAGAGCATGATCTGGAGAACATGGAAGCGTCGAGTCCAATGAGATCAACGAAGAACAGCACCAGCCCGTCACAATGATTATGAACAGATGGCACATATTATTGAGGAAAAAAATGAAGACCCGGAACTCAAAACAGGTTAGAAAATTATTGAAAAGGAAAGCGAAGCAAAAGTCAAAGAACACACCTTCTTAATCCGGCAAGCAAAATACCATCGGTCTCTGTCTGGACCACTTGATACGAGATTTAAACTGCATGACCCGGCACCACATGGACACATAGGAGGTTTAAATCTAGCAGCAATGTCGTCACTCCATTTGAAGAATCCGCAACTACCCTAAAAATTAACAACAAAAGAGCAATGCAAAAGATATAAGGGAAAGGTGGGGCATGAGGTGTAGACTGGACAATAGTACTGTACTAACCGATGTTCTACGATCAACAGGGCAAGCATAGAACTTTCTGCCAGGATTTTTAACGGTGTTCGAAGTTGAAACTTTACAAGTGCCCCGGCCACAAGGGCATCGAACCACTGGAAGATCAGGAACCTGCACTGAAGGCGAGGAGGCTGATCCAGGGCTTAAGGCCAGTGATTTTGTGAGGGTTTTGCTGGGGCAATCTTTGGACCAGTGGCCAAGCCTTTTGCACAGAAAGCATTGATCATGTTCTTTAGGGTTCCTTTGAGGAGATGGGGAAGCAGAGGGTGATGCTTGTGGTGGAGTTGAGGAAAATGGATAACTATTTTGACACTCGTGGCTCTCACACGCCATCACTTCCACTGACTCTCTGGTTTTCTTCGAGGAGAAGAGGAAGGACGGGAGACGGAGGGGACCGAGTTTGCTTCTTTTATTTTGGTTCACACTGACTGGAGGGAACTTCCTTTTGTGATTAGACATGAAAGAAGGGAAGTGACGGTGGACAGCCTTGGCTTGCCTATGAACTAAGAAAGCTAGTGCATTGCTATATAGCCTAGAGAGAGGCGCCTGAGGCGGAATCTTCTCTCCACTCCACCTCTCAATATTTTATTCTCTCGCTTTCCTTTTGGATCATCATGAGAATGAGACGATGACTTTAAAATATTTTTAATTGAAATAGTGATAGTATTTCAAAATAATCTAAAAATATATAAAAAATTATTTTAAATAAAAAATAAAAAATATAAAAATATAATTTTATATCGTATTCCCATACACAACATACATTATGCTATTTTAGACCGGTTGATACCTCCACCAGGATTAAGTTTTAGGGTTATAAAAAACAATTAATTCGGTAGTGCATCTTTTATATGATATATTTAAAAAATCAATTTGTCTAAAAATTGATTTTAAAAATTAAAATTCAATAAATCAGTAGAAAAAACAAACCCTCTTGATAGCTAAAAGACAAAATATCACTCCCTCCAATCGATTTCCTATATTACACATGGGAGATGCAACCCAAGTCCCGTACATTAATTAAAGCATTGATTTTCTAAATATTTCCTCCTAAAAAGCACTAAATAAATATCATTAAAAAATATAAATTTATTTTTTTATTGGACAGAATGCAAGTTTTCATATTGTATTTAAAAAAAATCAACAAAGAAATTATGAAGATAAATATTAAAATTTGTTCTGTTTTTTCTCCGGCTTAAAATTTATAAATATTTTTTATAAAATGAGATTTATTAAAAATTATGATTAAATTATAAGTCATTTTCCTTTTAAGTCATTTTCCCAACATCCTGTGGTAATAATCTACATCCACATGAAAATAATTTAGTTGCATAATTATATTATATATAATGCACCTTGTTGTAACCCAATTTTGGATTCACTAAAATTTTTTAGGAATGTTATTTTATCTTATTATTCATGACAAAAAAATATAATAATAAAAAAAAAAAGAGTTTAAAATATATTTTCTCGAGTCAACCGTCATTTTCTGTCAAAACCGAGTCCACCAGGTCAATACGGGTTAAACGATGTCGACCGGGATGAAAAATGAGTTTCAGGACGTTTCGGGTCAAAACCATCATTTTCTGTCAAAACTGAGTCTATCAGGTCAATACGGGTCCCACCATGTCGACCGCAATGAAAAATGAGTTTCGGGCTGTTTCGGGTCAAAACTGTCATTTTCGGTCAAAACCGAGTCCACCGGGTTAATACGGGTCCCACCATGTCGACCGGGATGAAAAATGAGTTTCGGGCTGTTTCGGGACAAAACTGTCATTTTCGGTCAAAACCGAGTCCACCGGGTTAATACGGGTCTCACCATGCCGACCGCGATAAAAAATGAGTTTCGGATTATTTTTGTCAAAACTGGTATTTTTGGGTCAAAAAACCCGGTCCACCGAGTTGATACCCGTATAAAAAAGTTTTTTTTGTAATTTAAAATTAATTTTTAGCGGATGAAAAACTTTTTATAATACTGATTTGAATTTTTAATTTTTACCCCTATAAATAAATATTATTATTATTATTTAATATTATTATATTATTATTTAGTATTATTATATATAATAAGACAAATAGTAATCGGTGGAAGTTGAAAATCTTAACAATCCGTGAATTATTGTCTGAATTCATTGGCTATAAATAGCCAATGAATTCAAGACACAAGGGAGAAAAGAAAGATAAAAAATTCATTTTGTATTTGCAATTGTGAATTCGGAATTACTGTTTGGGTTACTATTTGGGTACTATTTATTTTTTAAATATTTTTTCTTAATTTTTTTTTAATCAATTGAAAAATAACAAAAAAATATCTCAACCGTTAGATCTAATAGTATTTAGATCTGAGCCTTTGATTTCTTAGGATACAATAGGCTTTACCACACCAGATTAAAACCCAAATCAAACTCAGCCGTTCAAATAATCTACTCTTCGATCTGGTTGCGCCACGTCCGCAGGTATACCGAGCACTCGGTACACCGCGCCACACCCGATCGTAGACCATTCAATCCTGACCGTCCGATCAACTTGAAGATCAAACAAATCACAGCCGCACGATCTGTTCATCCGAGATCCAACGGTTCACAGCCTTCCGACGCACGAGTGCACCATACACTCCTCCACACCAGATCAAAACCCAGAGCTTCTCTCTCCTCTCGCCTGCGATTCTCTCTCTCTCCGCCGATCTCCCATTTCCGGCCGTCTCAAGCCACGCGTGAACAGTAACCGCG
>NW_011500147.1:192403-193247 GCF_000495115.2 Populus euphratica
CCGGAAACTCGCCGGAAAATTTCGGCGTGAACAGTACCCGCGCGCGGGAGCCACACGCTCCGCCAATGGCATTTTCGTAAATTTTCGATAAATCCGAGGGTATTTCAGTCTTTTACCTATACAGGGGTACTCAGGTAATTTTCTATGATATTTTATGATATTTTTATATATAAATACTTGTAAATTTTTGCATGTGAAAAAAAACAAAAAAAAAGAAAAATAAATAACAACACGGGTTCAACACCCATTTTTATCATATCACTGTTTATGGGTCAAAAGCTCAATTTTCAAGAATCGATATATCTATTTGTGAATGATATCAAAATAATTTTTATTTTATAAAATAAATATTATTTGTCGACACGTCTCTTTTATTTACAGAAAAGGACCGATGTCAAAAAAAAATTAAATACCAAATATGTATTATGTCCATTATTATTTATTTTGGTAAATTAGACGTAACTCTCCTTTTTAGGGATAAACGTCGACATTTTAGACAAAGTCTCCTAATTTTAGGGACTGATGTCATTTTTAACACGTCTCCTATTTTTAGGAACCGACGTTAACCATGTTAAAAAATTTACAAATAAGCTCAAAATATAATAGCATTTGAATTAGATAAGAAAAACACACAAGTTAAAGGTAACTTTTCTCTGAAAGGATGTTTTAAGGGTGGTGTCTACCTTCCCTTAATCATAACTAACCCAGTACCCGAATCTCTGGGATCAGTGTCTAATTTTGGATTTCTAGTTTTCTCAAGTTACTAGATGGCGACTCCAATAAAATCTTTATTTCCCCCAATCAAATAAAAATTAAATTCTTTTTGTTTTTAAAAAAAAAACAA
>NW_011500147.1:193318-198164 GCF_000495115.2 Populus euphratica
GTAGCGACACACCTCATTTGAACTTATTAAGAAAAAATGCATTCTGTTGAAAAATAAAAGGAAAGGTTGAAGTACAATTCTGTTGATCGAGATATGTTCATATGTGTTATTCATATGAAAAATAAAAAAATGCTATATTTCATGCATGTTCTGACATGAATAGTTTCTTGAGCATGTGGCAGCTGTGTTGATGGAGAATAGTTATTCATAGACGAGCTCTTCAATGTGCAAAATCCTCGCACCGAGGGTCTTATTTTAGTGTGGAAAGAGCTTGGCTCTTTTCACTGCAATTAGGTTGTAGTTTTTATATATATAATTGTTATTTTTATAATATTTTATATCCATATAAATTAAAAAAAATAATCTTGGATCACGAAAAGATAGTGTTAAGGATGATATAATGCAAAAGAACTAACTCTAAAAAATATGGTTAATGCCTTTGATATTTGAAAGAATTGGATTTTTGGCTCATTAGCGAGCAAAACCAGGCTTAGGATGGTTTTTGACTCTAAAAAGATGGTACTTATCAAAAGCGAGATTTATATGATTGAGCGATATTCATGTAATAGGTTATTTAAGTTTAATATGATGACCATTATATCAGAAAATCAAGAAGATTAATAAAAAAAAAAATTTTGTTTATATGGTTGAGTATTAATGAGTTTCTATATTTAATTTTTGATATTCTTAATTTAAAGTTTATGTAAATTATAGATGCTGAAAAATATTCTGTGTTTGATTTTTTTTTTTCACTGTGATTCTCTCAACACATACTTTAATACTTTAAGAATATTTCAATTGATGTTTATCGACAAATTTAGCAAGGAAAATTTTGATAAGTAAATCTCACCAAAATATACCAACAAAAAAATTCTATAAATATTTATATTTCTAGTTATATTTGTTAATTTTGTAGTAGTGAACATGCTCTTGATGAAGCTTTATTTATTTAATTTTTTTTAACCTCACCTTGTTTTTTCTTATTTTGTTAGTTATTTCCTTCCTGGCTCATGTCCAATTTGATTATCTATTTGCAAAAGGAAAAACAAGACAACAGAGATGTAAATATTTATTTAACTTTCTCATTATTGTCAGATGAATTGATTCTTTAGGCCCTGGCATTCTACCTTGCTGAATTTGCATGCCACGAATTGTTTGCTGACCTCCGAACTTTCTTGCTTTCATCTAGGAAAACCTAATCTCACTGCCACAGCTGCAGATCTTTAGTTTTTCAATCCAGAAATACCTGAACTCTCGGCATAAAAACATCAGTTCGTTAACCTTCAAGCTTTTTCATCTTTCAATGCCATTGTCTTCGCCATTTCTTACTGTTAAGATGGAACACAAAATGCATTTTCATTGCAACAGTTCTGGACAGCTGCCCGTTGAGGTACATCATCTGCCATCTTCCTCACGAGCTTTCATGACACTTGAAGAACAAAAAATTAACAATCGAAAGACAATTAGAGAGATTCTCTGCATGAACCCTTATGATCATAAGGTTTTTCATATCTCCTTTTCTTTTAGGATTTTATAGTGTAGCAAATTAAAACATGGTAGCCTTAAATGAAGCTGATGATTTATTTTTTTTCCTACATTTATTTCATTCCATTCTCTTCTGACCGTTTCTCCAGCATGATAGATTTACTTGTCGGGCCTCGATTGTCGACTACGATTTGTTTGAAGGGTGGTGGTATGAGGCCTGCCAACAAGGCACCATGTCTCACTGGTTGGACAAAAGAATACAAGGAAATGTTCAGAGGACCACATCTTCAACCCACCACCTCTTCCATGGTAAGAACATAACCATTGCTTTTCTCACAAGATTATTGACACAATTAATGTTTGTTATTAGTGCTTTATTCCCTTTTTTCCCCTTTATTGCTCCTTACAGCTATCGTTTGCTTATGATCGCAGTCTCAAAGTTGATTGTGTTGTAACTTATGAAGAAGATGTTGTGAATTTCTTCTTGGTCGGTAAAGTTGCTGAGAATTTCTTTGGGTTGTCTGCCCACAGTCATGTATAAGATAAGAAATTCAGCGATGCAAAAACTATACACCCTCATCTGGACCAGCAAATCTTGACTCCTGCTCCCCCTCTGGAACTAAAAGGAGGCTCACTTTCAAAGATTCCCAGATCGCATCTCTTCAAGCAAATAGACAGCGAGCATCGCGCACTTGAGTAAATCTTCTTTTCATCTAATTATTTTATCCCTTTAAAATTTTACATCAGTTTTCCCTGCTGCCGTTGCTCCTCGTGCAGAAATTTTCCAGTTATCCCCCCATGCTTTGACTCTTCTGTTATCAACAAAGGTCCCTTTATTGAAGATATTATGAAGATTTCTACAATTATGTCATTGCCTAAATATAATTTATTTGTTACCTAGTTTAGATCCAATTGTGTCAGTACTGGCACTTCAAATCAGTCTTTTTCCCCTTGTAGAATTTAGAATCACAGTATGGTCTGTACTGGCTACGATCAGAAAGTCTAGGATTAATATCCCTCGACATCAATTTGATCTCATAGGCATGAGCATCGGGAATTCCAACATCACGAGTCATTACTTTCCTGTGTATTTCTTCACGTTGAATGGTAACGCAAATTGATTTCAAAGATATTGAAAGTTCTTGATTCATTATAATAGGACTTCGTAGGTCTTGAAAATCTAAGATGAGACTCGCTAACAACTGAAAAATGCTATCCTCCTCAGTTCTTTTCTGTAATATAGCAGCATCTGTAGCATGAGGGATACATCTCCAATTCATTCCACAAGCTTTTAAGGCTTCTAAATACCTGAACAAAAATCTTCCATCGTGGTGAAGGTTGGCAATCTCGCGATGAATCTGGAAAATCTGGAAAATCCTGACAGGTATTTTTATTTGTATACATGTCACGAATAGCATCGCACAGATCCAATGATGATTCTGAGAAACTAAAAATCTTAGCAAGGTTTCCGCTCCAAAGTAGAGGATTCAGGACATAACCAGTTGGTCTTTCAAAAGTCACATTTCATATTTTGGATTATTAACTTCTAGGAAAATGGTAGAACTATTTATAAAACCCAACTTAGATCTTCCACTAAAGGTAATAATGATAGCTCTTGATCAAGGAAGATAATTGAATTCATTAAATAACACAGAGCTCCATCTTTGAGAGGTGTCGGTATCATCAGAACAATTTATAAGTAACGAGACCTTTGAGCCAATATTTAATCCTTTAAATGGTCTTCCATAGCAACACTACTGAACTCTGCTTATATATATATATATATATATATGGCAGAGAAATTATGCAGCAAGGAAAGTATATCTTGCACAAAATTTCTCTCGTGATTGTTGCTATGACTATATATTAATAATAAAGACACAATCATACCTGAACTAGATAACAAATAATTTATTTTTAGACAATGACATAATGGTAGAAATCTTCAGAATATTCAGTATCTTCAATAGTTTTGCTTTCTCTTGGCTAACATGTGTTCATCAAATTTACGAGCAAGTCTCACACTTCTAATTACCTTCATTGCTCTAATACCTACCTTCACGGTTACTTTCTTGCAGATATACTGCTTTCTAGTCCTTTGTGCATTGAGGCCCTTCGACCGTGCGTGTGTTTTTTTTTTTTTTGTTTGTTTAAACTGCTGGCTCTGTCCTACTTACCATGCTGCATCTTCTATTACCCCATGCAAGAATGCTTTTAAGCTTTTTACCTTGTTGTTTGTTCTTAATTATCCGGCCTTTTGAATTTCCAAGACAAGCCTGCGTTAATTGACTTCAGCTTTTAGCTTGCCCTCTGCAAACAGTGAAGTTTTTGACTGCAGAAGACCAGCATTATCTTTTGTTCTTTACTTCTGTTTTTGTTTTTTGGACATGGATCGTTGTGGCAGCCTCTGCCAAGTCTTGAATGCAATGCTTACTACCGTTTACCTATTATAACTGTTTTACTGTCTTTTTTTTACTCATTTGATTACAGTTTGCACTGTTAAATTCCTACTTTAATCGACATCAACCGAATTCCAGGACAAATTATCAACAACCCACAGCAGAGCACGGTTACCTCGTCTAGTGCATTATTAGTTATATGAGTAGCATGATATTACGAATTAATTTTTAAATAAAAAATAATGATAAATAAAAACTAAAAGTATTAGGTATTTTTGTAAAATAATATCCAAGAATTTTAAATATAGTTATAATACGTGATTTAAAAATAATATTTATAGTATTAATAATAATATTAAACTTGTATGATCTAAATTTAAGTGAGTTTGACTGCAAAACCAAACCCAATAACCTTAGATGTGGTTCTGACTACAAAGTCGTGTCATAAAAGTGTGATAATTAAATAGATTAATAAAAAAAATAAAGAAAAAAACCAAAGGAAGAAAATAAACTAATGAAAAAAAAAATCTGAATTAATTGGATTAACCCTTCAAACCAGGTTAAACCTGTCAAACTTAGGATTCACGTCATCAAAATTTGATAATTAAATAGAAAAAAATTAACGGGTTAACATTAACTACCTGAATTTAAAAAAAAATTAAAAGAAAAAAACTAAAAAAAAACTCATAAAGGCATAAAAAACAAAAAAAAATAAAAACATAAAAAAATTTAATAACTAAATAGACAAAAAAATTAACGGGTTAACATTAACAAACTAAATTTTTAAAAAATTATTAAAATAATAAAACACAAAAAAAAATAAAAAAAACTTATAAAGGCATAAAAACATAAAAAAAATTATATAAAAAAAAAAGAAGACAATTCAGAATATTTTAATATATATTATTATTATTATATTATTATAAGTATAATTATAATATATAATTACAGGCGTGGGAAAA
>NW_011500147.1:198205-200296 GCF_000495115.2 Populus euphratica
ATTTAGAGTATTTTATAATATTAGTTATGTAATCTTCATTTTGTCATAAATTAAATAATTAAAAAAATTTAAAAGAGTATTTGAACAAAATAAAAGAGAGGATGTTTGATATATTTTTTTAATTTTTAGTTTTTTAATCCGGTATGCCACTTAAGGGTAGGAGAAAAAATATATTTAAAAGAAAAAATCCCCTCTAGACTTTTACTAAATCACCCAAGTTATGAGTTGACTCGATGGTCGACTAGTTTATTTTTAATCAATTATAGACCTAAATTTTGACTATAACATATCCACCCAACGTTGCTAAGCCTGCACTCCTATAAGGACCCACAATGCTGGGTTCTTGTTGAAAAGGCCCAGAGATGTTAGGTTCTAATAAAAGTAAGGTCCAACTGAGTGTTGGGCTATGGTAGAAAGCAAGGGCTCAAACTGCTAGGTCCTGGTAATAGACTCCTTGTTGTTGGGCCTTGGTGTGGTGGGAGGCAGGGCCTGTTGCAAGCAAGGCCTAGAGCTAGCTTAGGTCCTACCTATCTTATGATCCAATGCTCTTGGATCCTGTTTCAACATTCATTTCTCTTGGCTCTTGACATAGGATTCAAACAAAATGGTTCATGATGTAGGATCCGAAAACATGGCAGGGAACAGTCCTCCAAGGTACTACGGTGCAAATATTTTATTATTATAGTGTCGCTCACAGTACAATATATTTATATTCATAGTAACCATATAGTAAAATAACCGTGAAAGTCCACAATTAATTATCTCATGGTAAATTATCTATGAAGTTAAGCTTGTATGTTTTTTTTTTTTTTTTTATCGTGGATATATTCCTGTGATTCATGAATAAATTGTTACTCTTAAGAGCCAAATCACAAGAAAAAACCCATCAATACAAGATTCTTAACGATCATATATTTTTTTCTAATTAATTATTTATTAATCGATTATTATCGGTTAAACTATTAATTTACTTGTGATAAAGTTACGAGGTGTTACCTGCATTTACTTTACGGTCCAAATACATATAAAATTAACAACTTGTGATTGAGCTTGAATCTAAAGCGTGCCTGTGCTAAAGACTAGAGAGTATCAATGGCTATCAATTTGACTTTAGGTCAATAATGGGCATCTACCATTCAAATTCGACACCATACCAACAGTGGGTATGATTTCTCGATCGAGTTGTAGCCACACATGGGTTTCTATGCTTTCAAATATTTCAGCTTTATTTTCTTGCTTAGTCAAGCTAGGAGATGAAACCACTGATGGACTTCGTTTTTATCATGATCCATTCAAGTCTTCTTTCTTTGCGATTTTACAAGCATTATAAATTAAATATTTTTAATTTAATTTTTTAATATTTAATTAATTGATGGTTAGATTTTTTAATTAAACTCAAATATGAGATTTCATGAATTATAATTTTAATTTTTTTTATAAATTTATAAGATTTACCTAAGTTTATTTGACTTTTAATGTTATTAAATTAGAATTGTATTTTTTATGTTATTAAATTAATTAAATTTAATCAAACCAATAACCCAATTTTAAATTTCTTTTACTTCTTTAAAAATTCTAGCATTTCTTTAATTTTTTTCTTTTTATATTTGAAAAAATTTAGCTTGACACACAGTACTGTGATGACCACCAATATAAGTTTACTAGAAATATTTTTTAATTTATTTTTTTCCGATCTCAACCTTTAATATTTGGCTCATTATCATTAGATTTTTTAATATATTTTAATATAAGCTCTATAGTTTTATAATAATTTCACACTTGCATCGCGAGTTTCACAAGTTAATTAGTATTAGCTTATATAAATTTAATTTATAGTTATTTTAATATTTTAATTAAAAAATATAATTCAATATATTATTATTTAAATATTTTAAAAATATTTTAATTGTTATGCATTAAATTCTTGACCTCCAAATGTCTTAACATTTTTTTTTAGGTCGAAAAAACAAATGAACCTACCGTCGAGCGGGCCAAAAAGCTTGTAAGTCTCTATACGACTATGGTGCTCTTGCTATCTAGGGTAATCCTGACTGTGTATATATATATATATATATATATATATATATATTT
>NW_011500147.1:200593-266486 GCF_000495115.2 Populus euphratica
ATATATATAAGCACTTAGGAGGTTATTATTAATTGATATCCCATCTTTACCTTGCATAGAATCAACACATTCCTTTAAAAGTGTATATATGTTTATCATCTGCTAAATATAAATATATATCCAGGTCTTACATCTTTCAAATATATTTAGATCTTTTGTCAAGAAGAATATCGTGTTTTCTATGTATAAGTTCCAAGAAAAAACAATAACTTAACTAATTAAAGTATTTTAAATTTCCCAGCTCTTTGATTCTTCTTTTTTTTATTATTCCTTCAAGTATTTGTTTTTAGATTGAAATTTTGCAGCATAACACAATCTCAATTATAAAATCAAGTAATTTAGTTTTAAATGGTTAAAGTATCTTCACTTTAATTTATTATTTATTTTAAAAATCACGTACTTTTGTGCTAATTATTTGATTTTCATTCTTCATGCACGTATATATTAAATTATTATTGTAAATTGATTTATAATTGACAACTTAACATTTTCCATGAATTAACGATTTCACAAGGCTGGGGTCCCTACCACAACTTGCTAAAGAGAGAAGAAAAGACATTGGCTTACATTGCAAACAGTATTTTATGAAAATTTAAATTATTTTGTTTAAAATTGATTTTTTTTTAAGTTTTTAGATTGTTTTGATATCCTGATGTCAAAAATATTTTTAAAAAATAAAAAATAATTTTAATATATTTTTAAGTAAAAAATATTTTCAAAAACAACTACCACTTCACTTCCAAACACTCACATATATAATATTATTTAGAAAAAATTCCTTAAGAAATTATAAATGCATTAGCTATCTAACCTGTACTTTACCGCGAGTTATTCATTTCTTTCCAAAATGTATCGGATATGCAAGATACTGATGTGCATCATGGGAATGATAATCCATCTCGTAAAGGTAAATCAAATATGCAAGAGGATTCAGATGGTCCAATGACAAGAGCGAGAGCGAAACAACTACAAAGGACCTTGACGAGTCAGATTGGAACGATTGAAGCTGCGTCGGAGTTAAAATTTGGCAATCAGTTTCAAATTGGTTCAAGGGTGCTTATTTGCCTACAATTGGAGCTTAAAGATGGGAAGAGCCCTTAATGGTTCTTTTGATGCTGGACTACTTGAATTTGGGTTGATAATGCAAATAAGTTAAGAAATTGATGCTGTTTACGTCAGAACAGTAGATAAATTTGAACCCGAATTTGAAGTCATCCATTGCATGTGAAAACAAGACTAATCTAGGTGGATTTCAAGTTCAGAACGTGATCTTTCCAGATTGTCCAACCATGATTGCATTGGACTTTTGTGCAAGAAGTTATAGCCATTTTAAATTCGGTCTGTTTATGTTTCAATTAAAGTCAGAAAATGTGTGCTAGTGTAATTTGTCTGGTTACTTTGTCAAAGTCCAAGTTTTGGGCTTGATTTCTGTCATGTTGAATTTTCCTAAGTGTGGAGGGATGTTCCATTATAAATATGGCATCAGAATATGTAATAAACAACTTTTGGCCAATATTTGAACTTAATTCCGAGAATTAAGAGTTATTCTTCCAAATTGATTTGTGAAGAACCCTACTGACTTATCACTCTTCAATCACAAAGAGTGTGGCGTCAAAATCCTAGATTGATCTTTGTGGCGTCCAGATCGACTTATCAAAGTATCACTCTAGTTTATCCTCCATTTTTATTTACCTTAAAAATACTATAATCTAGCCTAAACACCAGAAGAAAGACAATACAACCAGACCCATCCTTCATCCATTTTCGTCAGATTCATTGTTGCCGATTTTTGAATCATTCACGGCACAACATCTGGTATCAGAGCATCAGTTGCGATCTAAGGCAAGAGCTAGAAACAAAAGAAAGGCTTGCTGGAATTGCGGTTCATAAACTTAATTATGGCTGGAGATAAAGAAGATGTGCCAAGAGGGTTAAGTTTAGAACAAGCACAGGTTATGGGCTTACAACGATCTCATGCTGAGCTTCGAGATGAAATGACTGGAATTCGTGAACAGTTGCAAACCCTTATGCAAATGATGCAAAGAAATAATTTGCAACCCCAACAGAGGCAAGCACTTAGGGTGCCACGAAATGATTTTGTAGAAGCTGATGGAGATCCAAATGGGGATGATGAGGCTGATGACAGGGGCAGACCAAGAAGACAGAATAATAATCCTCCTAGTGGTCTCAAACTTAAGATTCCACCGTTTCGAGGAAGTAGTTCACCTGAGGAATACTTGGAATGGATTCAGAAGGTTGAAAAGGTGTTCGAATGGTATGAATATTCTGAAGAAAGGAAGTGCAAGGTGGCAACACTTGAGTTTACAGATTATGCTCTTTTATGGTGGGAAAACTTAAAGATTCAGAGGAGAAGGGATGGAGAAGAGGAGATTAGAACGTGGGCAACTATGAAAAGAGTGATGAAGAAGAGATTTGTTCCTGATTACTATAAACAAGAGTTATACATCAGACTTCAGACTTTGCGACAAGGATCTTTAAACGTGGAAGAGTATGTGAAAGAGTTTGAGTTGCTCCAAATTCGATGTGAATTGATGGAACCCCAAGAGCAAACAATAGCTAGATTTCTTGGAGGGTTGAGGAAGGATATAGCTAATGTGGTTGAATTGCAACTGTACATCTTCCTTGAGGATGTTATAAAGCTTGCAAGTCGTGTAGAGAGGCAGCAGAAACGAGGAGGTGTCCGAACTAGTGTAACTACGTCAAGTACGACAAGGGACAGATCTACGCCTACTCGAACATGGAGCACACCTAAACGAGATGAGAAGGTGGAGGTCAGCAAGGGGAATACCAGTTCTGATTCTTTAAAGGGAAAGGAGAAGGTGACAGAACCTCCACATCCAAGGAGGTCACGAGACATCAAGTGCTTCAAGTGCTTAGGACATGGGCACATTGCTTCAGAATGTCCAAATAAAAGGGTAATGATATTGCATGGGGATCATGGAGAGCTGATCAGTGGAGATGAGGCTGAAACTGAAGATGAAGATGAGGCACAAATGGAACAGGAAGAGGATTTCGAACCAGTGAAGGGAGATTTGTTGGTTGTGCAACGGGTTCTAAATGCACAAGTTGATGTTAGTGCTGAGCAACGTGAGAACATCTTTCATACTCAATGTCAGATTCGAGATAAGGTGTGTGGGATGATCATTGATAATGGAAGTTGCACTAAGGTTGCGTCAACTACCTTGGTGGAGAAATTGGGCTTAACTACCATTCCGCATCCCAGACCGTATAGTTTGCGATGGCTGAATGAGAATGGGGAGATTCGGGTGACAAAGCAAGTTCTTGAGCCCTTTTCCATTAAAACCTATCATGACGAGGTTTTGTGTGACGTTGCGCCGATGTCAGCTAGCCATTTGTTACTGGGTCGTCCATGGCAGTTTGATAAGGATGTGACCTACAATGGACGAAAGAACACTTATTCTTTCATGCTGAATGGAAAGAAGGTGAACTTGTTACCATTGAGTTCTCAACAGGTTAGAGAGGATCAGTTACGAAGCCAACAAAAGGAGGTGCAATCACGTAAGGGGCTGTTGTTAGCCAAAAAAGGCGATATCAAACAGGCATTAGCTTCGAAGGGGGTTGTTTTCATGATCTGGGCAAAGCAATTGCTACAAGTAGAAGGACTGGACTTACCAACACAGATTAAGGAATTGCTAGAAGAATTTAAAGATGTGTTTCCAGATGAATTACCTAAAGGGTTACCGCCTATTCGTGGAATTGAGCATCAAATTGATTTGGTGCCGGGAGCTTCACTTCCTAATAGACCAGCATACAGATGTAATCCAGCGGAAGCAAAAGAGATTCAAAGGCAGGTTGGTGAGCTTGTAGAGAAGGGCTATGTTCGAGAATCACTTAGTCCATGTTCCGTACCTACTTTGCTTGTACCAAAGAAAGATGGTACCATGAGGATGTGTATGGACAGCCGTGCTATCAACAAAATAACAGTTAAGTATCGATTTCCTACACCCAGACTTGATGATTTGCTTGATGAGTTGCATGGTGCTGCATTGTTTTCTAAAGTCGATTTGATGAGTGGTTATCACCAAATTAGAATGAAAGAGGGAGATGAATGGAAAACAGCATTTAAAACTAAACAGGGGTTATATGAATGGATGGTAATGCCGTTTGGGTTATCTAATGCGCCTAGTACATTTATGAGGCTTATGAATCATGTTTTGAGGAAGTATATTGGGCTGTTTGTTGTAGTATATTTTGACGATATCCTAGTGTATAGCAAGACCTTTGATGATCATGTGAAGCATCTTAGAGTTGTGTTTGAAACTTTGCGAGATTCTAAGTTGTATGGGAAACTCACAAAGTGTTACTTCTGTAAAGAAAGTGTCGTGTTTCTTGGATATATTATCTCTAGCAAGGGAGTTAAGGTTGATGAGGAGAAAATTGAGGCAATTCGGGACTGGCCAAAACCTGCTAGTATCGCTGATGTGAGGAGTTTTCATGGTTTAGCTTCTTTCTACAGGCGATTTGTGAAAGATTTCAGCTCTATTGTTGCTCCTATGACAGAATGCTTGAAAAAAGGAAACGAGTTTAGATGGAGTGCAGATGCTCAGAAAGCTTTTGAGCTAATTAAAGAAAAGTTGTGTACTGCTCCAGTTTTAGCACTTCCAGACTTTGCTAAAACATTTGAAATAGAGTGTGATGCTTCCGGAGTTGGAATTGGGGCTGTTTTGATGCAAGAAAAGAGGCCGATTGCATTCTTCAGTGAAAAGTTAAATGGAGCACGTTTGAACTACTCTATTTATGACAAGGTGTTCTATGCTTTGATTCGAGCTCTGGAGGTATGGCAGCACTACTTGTTGCCAAAAGAATTCGTTATTCATACTGATCATGAATCCTTGAAGTATCTTAAGGGGCAAAGCAAGCTGAATCGAAGACATGCTAAATGGGTGGAGTTTATGGAGTCATTTCCTTATGTCATAAAGTACAAGAAAGGGCAAGTTAATGTGGTTGCTGATGCTCTTTCTAGGAGGTATGCACTGATCTCTATGTTGAATGCAAGGCTGATGGGTTTTGAACAAGTGAAGGATCAATACGCTAATGATTCCTACTTTGCTAATGTGGTTACCGAATGTGCAAAGGGAGCTTGTGATGGGTTCTTTATGCATGAAGGTTACTTGTTCAAAATGGGCAGAATGTGTATTCCTTCAGGTTCATTACGGGAGTTGCTTGTGCGAGAGGCTCATGGTGGTGGTCTTAGTGGTCATTTTGGGGAGAAGAAGACTTATGAGTTGCTGAAAGAACATTTCTTTTGGCCATTTTGGGGAGAAGAACACTTATGAGTTGCTGAAAGAACATTTCTTTTGGCCTAGCACGTTACGGGATGTGCACAAGGTGATTGAGAGATGTGCTATTTGCAAGAAAGCTAAGGGTAAAGAGAATGCATATGGGCTGTATATGCCGTTGCCTATTCCAGAGCAACCGTGGATGGATGTTAGCATGGACTTTGTACTGGGGTTACCGAGAACACAGCGTGGAAAGGATTCAATAATGGTTGTGGTTGATCGATTCTCCAAAATGTCCCATTTCATTCCTTGCAACAAAACTGACGATGCTGTACATGTAGCTGATTTGTTCTTTCAAGAGATTGTTCGTTTGCATGGAGTTCCTAAAAGCATTGTCTCTGATCGTGATACAAAGTTCTTAAGCTACTTTTGGAAGACTCTTTGGAGGAAGCTAGGAACGAAGTTACTTTTCAGTACGGCATGTCATCCACAAACTGATGGACAAACTGAGGTAGTAAACCGAACTTTATCTTCTTTGTTACGAGCTGTTATACATAAGAATTTGAAGAGTTGGGATACTTGTTTGCCTATTGTGGAGTTTGCATATAATCGTAGTGTGCATGGGGCTACAAAATTTTCACCATTTGAGGTCGTGTATGGCTTTAATCCTTGTGTTCCTATTGATCTTGTTCATATTCCAATTGATGAGAGGACATCTATGGATGGAATTAGAAAGGCAGAATTGATGAAGAAACTACATGAGCAGGTTCAATTACATATTGAGGAGAAAACAACAAAGTATGCTAAACAAGCTAACAAGGGGCGGAAAATGGTTAGGTTTGAACCTGGTGATCTTGTTTGGATTCATCTTAGTAAGGGCAGATTTCCAAGCAAACGCAAGTCCAAGTTGATGCCAAGAGCTGATGGTCCATTTCGGATTATAGAGAAGGTGAATGATAATGCGTATAAGGTAGATCTTCCTGGTGATTACAATGTATCAGCTACTTTTAATGTGAAAGACTTGACTCCATACTTGGATGATGACGACACTTCACTTCCAAACACTCACATATATAATATTATTTAGAAAAAATTCCTTAAGAAATTATAAATGCATTAGCTATCTAACCTGTACTTTACCGCGAGTTATTCATTTCTTTCCAAAATGTATCGGATATGCAAGATACTGATGTGCATCATGGGAATGGACAAATCATTATCAACCCGGGGTTGATGATGTGCATCATGGGAATGATAATCCATCTCGTAAAGGTAAATCAAATATGCAAGAGGATTCAGATGGTCCAATGACAAGAGCGAGAGCGAAACAACTACAAAGGACCTTGACGAGTCAGATTGGAACGATTGAAGCTGCGTCGGAGTTAAAATTTGGCAATCAGTTTCAAATTGGTTCAAGGGTGCTTATTTGCCTACAATTGGAGCTTAAAGATGGGAAGAGCCCTTAATGGTTCTTTTGATGCTGGACTACTTGAATTTGGGTTGATAATGCAAATAAGTTAAGAAATTGATGCTGTTTACGTCAGAACAGTAGATAAATTTGAACCCGAATTTGAAGTCATCCATTGCATGTGAAAACAAGACTAATCTAGGTGGATTTCAAGTTCAGAACGTGATCTTTCCAGATTGTCCAACCATGATTGCATTGGACTTTTGTGCAAGAAGTTATAGCCATTTTAAATTCGGTCTGTTTATGTTTCAATTAAAGTCAGAAAATGTGTGCTAGTGTAATTTGTCTGGTTACTTTGTCAAAGTCCAAGTTTTGGGCTTGATTTCTGTCATGTTGAATTTTCCTAAGTGTGGAGGGATGTTCCATTATAAATATGGCATCAGAATATGTAATAAACAACTTTTGGCCAATATTTGAACTTAATTCCGAGAATTAAGAGTTATTCTTCCAAATTGATTTGTGAAGAACCCTACTGACTTATCACTCTTCAATCACAAAGAGTGTGGCGTCAAAATCCTAAATTGATCTTTGTGGCGTCCAGATCGACTTATCAAAGTATCACTCTAGTTTATCCTCCATTTTTATTTACCTTAAAAATACTATAATCTAGCCTAAACACCAGAAGAAAGACAATACAACCAGACCCATCCTTCATCCATTTTCGTCAGATTCATTGTTGCCGATTTTTGAATCATTCACGGCACAACATTAATGTATCGGATATGCAAGATACTTAGATATGTTTTTTCATATAAAAAAGTCAAAATATAAATTAAAAAGTCTATATATATAAGTATCTAATTAAATAGATTGATAATCATTTATGTAAATAAACAGAAAAAAATAGTAAGCAATAACCAAAAAAGAAATAAAAAAAAATGAGAGATAAATATAAATTAAGATATTCAATCACATAAAATGAGACGTTTGTCCGACTATGTTCACTGAATTTATTTATTTAAATTAATAAAAGATAAATTCACAATGTAAAAAAATATAACCTTAAAGATAAACACAAATGAAATGACTGAACAAACTCATAACCTAAAAAATATTCATGCAAAGCCGAATGCATAAAAAATATTATTTTGAAAAAATAATATTCTTTATCTTGAAAAATAAAATTCACTTGTATAAAACCAAAAAAATTATAGATAAATTAGAATAATATCTTGAAAAATTAAACACAAACAAAACAATTTAAAAAAACTTATATTATAAAAAGGCATGCAAAACGCAAGACTTAGATAATGAGACTGAGATAATCTCATATAAAAAAATTAAAAAAATCATAAAAATAATATTTAAAAAAACTAATGCAAAACTATAAGATCACATGAAGATGAATCCTAAACAAATCAAATATCAAAAGATGAAATCATAAAAATAAAAAAATCAATCAAGGCAAACAAAGATTCTTAATTGGAGGGTTAAATTGAAATGAAAAATAACTTTAATAAAAGAAAAAATAAATCAAAAGAACAAGAGTCAAATCAAAAAAATAAAACAACAAAAATTTTAATTGAATAATGAAATTGAAAGCTAAAAAACTTTTAACAGAAGAATCAAGAAAAAAAATTAAGAATCAAGAGAATAAAGATCAAAATGAAAAACAAAACATATGAGAAATTGTAATTGAAAGACTAATTTAAAAAAACATAACACTTTTATAAAAAGAATAACAAAGGAACAAGAAACTAAAGAATAATGATTGAAATTGAAAAAAAAAATAATTATGCATTTTACCCGTAAGAAAGAGAAAAGAAAAAAAATAATATTTGATAATAATTTGACCACCATCACACATCACATCATATAAAAAAAGATATAGTAACACATTTAAAGAGATAATAAAAGGTCAAGTTTGGTTACCATATAATGTTACACGCAGTGTTTAAATAGTATAGATGTCACTTGCTCACTAACATGTATTGAGTATGCACCACCAGCTTTTTTATTTAAAAATTAAATATATAATGTGAAAAATATCAAAATATCTCTTATGACCCTAATAATAATTCTAAAAACCAATGTGAAAATACAAAAACACATCTAAATACAAACCTTATTTTTTATCTTTTGCAAAAATATACTTATGATTAATGAAAAAAGCTAAAACTATCCTTATCCAACATCTTAATAATTTTTTAAACTTGGATTGAAGAAATATTTTTATTATTTAAAAGTTTATAACAAGTTAAAAAAATCTCAAATCAATATATTTTGTTGATTCTGAAAGTAAAACAATATTTGTTTTAAAAAAAAAACACCAAATAATCTCTTAATAACTAATAACAAATTAACAAGCGTAAAAGATAAAAGCACCCTCGCTTTTAATACTTTTTTTTTCTCCATTTAAGGATTAATAGATAATTTCATAGTAGCGCTTTTTACTTAATATAAAATGTTGTCCAAAATGGAAAGGAGAATTGATCGCAGTCTACTCCAGTGACATATGATCATGCGTCAGTTGATATCCATACGTAAGATCATGCGTCGCTATTTGCCTTTTGTAGTCAACTGACAGCAGCTACTAGCAATCTACCTTGCCACGGCTCTATTACATAAAGAGTTGGCGAGAGCTCTTGACACACTCACTCCCCTACTCTCTTTGCCGTTACTGCCTCACTTCCATAGCAATAACACAAAGGAGAACAATTGAAAACGATGGCCGAGGAGCAGAAAGTTATCATTCCAAGAGTGAAACTGGGTAACCAAGGATTAGAGGTAGAACCCCTTTTCACCATTCTCTCTCTCTCTATGAATATCCGTTTCTCTATTAGATAGATGTCTTGTAAAAGTACAATTTTTAAGACTTACATGGCATTGTATGAAATATGATATTCCTCTCCTTTGTGATTAATTAAATACTTCTTTGTTTTTAATCCTTATGATTAATTAATAGTTGTAGTTTGAGCTAATGAGTAATAATGAAGATTAAGACTATGAGCAAAAATCATTATGAATCATTGCACTGATCAATTGGTAAACTTAAAAGCAACATCTGTATGTGTACTCTTATTAACCCACCATTCTATCAACAGATCATTTATGGATTTGATATATTGATGAAAACAAAACAGGGCAAAATTAGGGATCAGATTTGGGATTCAAGGACTCGAGGCATAACCCTTATCATATTCATAGCCTCAACGCCTCAGAGATTCTTGATTGAAATGTTGCAAAAATGGGAGAATAATTGGTTACTGTAAAAGAAACCCTTTTGTAGGGAGATAATATTTTGTATGTGCTAAAAAAGGAAAGATGTTATTGTCTCTTGATTTTTCTGCGTGATATTTTTCGACTTTTAGGTCTCAAAGTTGGGCTTTGGATGCATGGGGCTTTCTGGAATCTACAATGCCCCACTCCCTGAAGAGGTTGGCATTTCAATCATCAAGGAAGCTTATAGCAAGGGGATTACTTTTTTTGATACAGCAGATGTTTATGGACCGCACACTAATGAAATCTTGGCTGGGAAGGTAAGTGTCGAAATGTTTTTTCTAAGGTTCTTTCATAACATGCTTTCATGTAAAAGAATTGGCCAGTATGATATGGTATCTAGTTTTTTTATAATAATAATAATAATAACAACCAAGCCGCAATCACAAACTAGTTGGCTGGTATATAGTTTTGATGGTAGTGAAGTTCTTGCCTGCAAAGTTCCATCTACAATCGGACCTTATTTCTTTCCTTATATTTGCCTCAGCATCATAATTGAAAATATGTGGACTCTCCTGATGAAGCCGGTCCCTTTCTGTTTTTCCATTTATATGTCATTTTGGCATGGAACTGATGCAATTCTTTAGACGGATATGACTTTCTTTTCATGCTATTATTTCTGATAAATGTTCTAGTTGTTGCAGGCCATAAATATATTGCATTTGTAGGGCTATGTGTCACTATCATTTCACCAATTCTTGGACATGCTTGAGTTTCTCGAACTCTGGGGTACTTAAGTGGTTTTATGTTTTGCAATAAAAGGTTTTCCCTACCCATCAAATCACCAGCTAAGTAATTCCCTGCAAAGGAGTGGTCATGGCTTGAAAAGCTTAAGGATTAAAAGGGTATACGGTCGTCATCATTTGAAGAATTGAAACAGTGTTTGTAAATGAGAAGCTAGCATGTCCAAGAATGGACTCCCAAAACAAAAAATATGTCGCTGAAGCGAGCAATTAACATATGAAGATCATGCCTAATATATTTAATGAACAGTTGGCCAATGAGTCTTTGTTTCAAATGGCATTTGTCTCTCCTCCCCTAAAAGAGCTTTTGGGATAAGAGGAATTTCTGATATAGCATCAGGTGGTATTTTTCTTTGTTTATTTATCGCCAAGACTTGCATCTTGCAGGCATTAAAGCATTTGCCTAGAGAAAAGATCCAGTTGGCGACAAAATTTGGCATTGTTCCAAACGGTTCTTATTTTAAAAATTGTGCAATCAATGGCAGTCCTGAATACATCCGTGCATGTTGCGATGCTAGCCTGAAGCGTCTCGATCTGGAGTACATTGATCTCTACTATCAGCACCGTACCGACACTTCCGTTCCAATAGAGGAAACTGTATGGTCTTTTCCTTTCTTTCACTACGGAATAGTTCAAACTAACTGCGTGCACTATTTAATTTCTAATCCAATTACTTTGTGTTGGCAGATGGGAGAGCTTAAGAAGTTAGTGGAAGAGGGAAAAGTTAAGTATATTGGATTATCTGAAGCAAGTCCCGACACAATAAAGAGGGCACATGCAGTCCATCCCATTAGTGCAGTACAAATGGAATGGTCACTTTGGTCTCGTGACATTGAAGAAGAAATAATCCCACTTTGCAGGTATCCATATCAATGGGATTTTCATTTCAAGTTGATCATTTATGATGGACACTTTCTGTAATTTAAAACTTCTTATCAAGGTCTTCGCAAATTAAGTTATTAATCTTTTTCTTCGATTCATTTGTAAAATTTATTTTTTTGTTTTTAAGTTTGTTGCCTTTTTAACCTTTTAGTTGTTGAAGTTGTGCAGGGAACTTGGAATTGCAGTAGTTCCATACAGCCCTATCGGTCGCGGTTTTTTTGGTGGCAGAGCAGTAATGGAAAGTTTGCCTTCGGAGACACTACTGGTATGAAGCTCCACACACACCCTCGCATAATGAGTTAAAAAGAAAACCGTATCAAGTTACTGCAATTCAATCTTTTAATACTTCCTTTTGTGCTTAAAGAAAACTACTGAAACTTGAACATCATTAACCCAATTTAATTTTGTGCTCTAATATTTCTGTCTTGTTGCTTATTTGACTTAACATGCCTGGTAACATGTGGCCTTCTTGCGTTGTTTTAGAAATCACATCCTAGGTTCACGGAAGAAAATATGGAGAAGAACAAGGTGTTTTATTCTCGAATAGAAAAACTGGCGGCAAAGCATGGCTGTACTCCTGCTCAGCTTGCCCTTGCTTGGGTTATCAATCAAGGGGATGATGTGGTGCCTATCCCTGGTGAGTCAGCTTTTGTTTATTCGTGTTTAGTTCTCTGATTCAAGCTACAAAATTTTGATTACGGTATCAAACCCCACAACTTGTAGATTGCTAATCTGTTCTTCAAATATCTCTAGGAACCACTAAGATTAAAAATCTGCATGACAATATTAGATCATTGCAAGTTAAGCTGACAAAACAAGATTTAAAGGAAATCTCTGACGCCGTTCCCATCAATGAGGTGGCTGGAGTAAGATCTGCGCAGTTCCACCTTACATGGAAGTTCGCTGACACACCACAACCTAAAAACAGCCAAGCCTGAACTTGATATGCACGTGAGAGCAAAGGGTTGTTGCTAGGTTTTATTTCGGCTTGTTAAATAAATTCCATCTGGGACAAGTTTTATCACGGTGAAAAAGTAACAAAATAATGTGGTGCCATACCCTAGTGTAAACAACTTCCTGTGCGAATCTTGGACAAACTAAACACAGCATTTCTGGTACCTTTGTGTAGACAACTTCCTGGAAATTTTATAAAAGCTGCTGAAAGTCTTTGAAGATTGTTGTTGTGTTGCCCTAAAAGAGTCCATGAAGTAACATATTGTAGAACCAGCATGGAGGATGAGAAACCGTATCAGCTACAAGCTTACTGTTACAAAAACTTTAGACGATGTGATGTAAACGTTGTGCTCGTGTACACGGTTCGCTTCCTTACATTTTACTATGGATTTATTTTTTAAAATTGTTTTTCATTTTGGTCTTTAGATTTTTACTTTGTATGATTGCTATATATATATATATATATATATATATATTTGAATCAAATTTATTAAAAAATGGAGGAACAAAGTGAAATAGCACTATTAATTATTAATAGTAGAGAAAGAATCAAATGTTTTTTCACCTTAAATAAAAACTAGATCTTTGGCATAGAAGAGTCTTTGTTTAAGTTGATTTCAGATTTTTTTTAAAGTCTATTTATGGCTTTTTTTTCAAGATGTTTAGGGTTAAAATTGGGTTACAAATGAATTTTTTAGTAAAAGATATAGATCAAGTTTTTTTATTCACTACAGTGCCTAGTATCTTAAAAATAATATGGCGAGGCATTGTCTGAAACATTTTTTTAGAAAATATTTTTCATTCACTTAAATAAAGTTTTTTAAAAATTCACGCAAACCCTTTTTAAATAAGCCAGGTATTAGCTTGGACCTTTTCTCTTTTTCTTCTTCTTTTTCTTTTTTAAAAAAAACCAATTTCCTTTTAAAAAATCATGGTTTTTGTTAAATGTATTTTTTAAAAATAATTTCTTAATTTGTATTGAAATTAATTTCTATTCTCTTTTTTTTTTTTTAGTATTTAGCTTTTTTTTAAAAAGAGGTTTTTTTAATTATTTTTGTTTATATTTGATTTTTAAAGAAGTTATTATAATTCATCTATATTTTTTTTATGTTTTATATAATTAAGATTTAATTTTAAAGATGAAAAATATTTTTTTTATAATATTGTTAATAAGTGCAGCCTTATAAAATAATTTTTCTCCTTTAATTTTATTTAATTAATTTTATGTGTGCATTTATTTTTATTTTTATTCTATTAAATAAAAAATATTTTTAATAAATAGTTATTAAACAGAATTAGGTGAATGAATTGTGCTGCGATATCAAGTATCTTAATTTATATTTATTTCTTAACTTTTTCAAATATATATTTAGTTATTATTAATAATTTATTTATTTATTATCAATTTATTTAATTAGATGCTTGCATAAATTTTTTGGTTATGTATACTTGATATTATTTATATATAAAAAAAGAATTGCAAATGTCTGGATATTCATTTCTTTTATAAAAAAACGAAAAATTGGCCAACAGTGGAGTATAGCTAATTTATTTTTAAATAGCAACAGACTTACCATAACATAACTAACAATATGGCTAAGAAAATAAAAAAAATTATCCTAATTTTTATCATTAATTTTAAATTCAATTATTTAAATTAAATAAGAGAAACAAGATACTAATGAGTTAAATTGTTTTCATTTATATCATATACTAAATAATGATAATTTGATCTAACCTTCTACAATTTCACTCAATGCAATTAATAATATGTTTGATATTATGATATACATTGTTTTTTTTTAAAGAAAATTGTTTAAAAATATATTAAAATATTTTTTATATTAATATATAAAAAGTTTATCAATTTAATATTTTTCAAGCTAAATATATTTTTAAAATGTATTTAAACACAGCTTTTCATACACAAAAACAAATGTTCATAAATTAATCTAACACATTTTAGGAAACTATCCTAGAATTTTAATATTAGCCAAGTATTTTATTGTAAAATAAACATATATAATTACTTCGCAGGTTTGCCAACAAGGCACCAATGGTCTGGTGGTAGAATAGTAGTACCTTGCCACGGTAAGGCTTTGTTTTTTCTTTCTTCTTTGTCCTTCCATCGTCAAATATCAATCAATCCTTTCTACAAAGTTAAGACCAAACCAGCAACCATGATGTCATTTTGAGTTATATATACCCAAAATCGTCCCCTGAGCTCCATCCCACCTCACCGACCACTTCCACTGACGAGAACCTTTCGCAAAAGAACACTACGGATAAAAAAAATGGCAGAGGAGAAGAAGACATTCCAAGAGTGAAACTCGGTAGCCAAGGGCTCGAGGTAAAATCTCCCATTTCCATATAAACAACGAGTTCTGGTTTGCAAATGTATTTATATGATTAGAGAGTGATTAAGTTCACGAGACTTGGTGATCTTGTCCCATGATTTTGGAGACCATGGTGATGGTAGTATGGAGAACTCTAAGATGTATGCATTGCCTTCTATGGTTTGAAATGTGAATTTTCTAGAAAGACACAAACTTTATGCTCAGAAAGCACACATGCTTGCAAAAACTAACTGGGTTTCGACAATAATCTTCAAAGAATTTGTAGCCTACTTTATATTATCTGACAGTTTGAGTTGACTTGATAAAATTTGTAAACACAAAATGCTCAGTGCGTATGTGCTTGTTCGATTTTGAAGTCAATTCCCTTGTCATTTAATCACACTGTTTATGTCTGATTAAAAAGAAATGTAAGTGCAAATTTGAGGATAGAATCATGGCTATTTGCATGTAGGTAACAAAAAATTGATTAAATACGAGCTGGGAATTGTCTTTCTTCGTCAAAAATATCATCAACTTCATCAAAAGAAAAGGGACGCCGCCGAAATTCTAAGCCTTTTTCTTTATGAATGAGTATTGCGCACTCTATCTTGGTGTTCTTCCTCGTTATTTGTGGTTTTTCTAAGTTGGTACGCTAACAGGTCTCTAAGTTGGGTTTTACATGGGTCTAACTGAGTTTACAATTCTCCTCTCTCTGATGAGGATGGGATCTCAATATTGAAGGATGCATTCGAAAAGTGAATCACCTTTTTTGACACAGCAGATGTATATGGAGCCAATGCTAATGAAATTCTTGTTGGAAAGGTAAATGTTTATGCTTGTGAATTATCAAGTTGATGATTTATATTTTGCTTTAAAACTTGGACGCTCTTATTCATTAAAGATTCAAAATTAATACTAAGAGACATGTTTTTACTGATATCTTTTTCATGGTTATGAGTAAATTGAGGCCGTAACATAATTTATGCAAAAGCTTCATATTGTTAACGTCAAAAGGTTTATACCTCTCAGGCTTTGAAGCAGTTACCAAGAGAGAGAGTTCAGATAGCGACTATGTCTGGTATCATGAAAGCGGAACCTCGTGTGACAGTGAAAAGGTACCCCTGAGTATGTTCGTTCATGTTGTGAGGGCAGCTTGAAGCGCCTTGGTGTGGATTACATTGATCTGTATTATCAGCATCGAGTGGACACATCAGTACCCATAGAGGAAACAGTAAGGTGATTCTAATCCTCTTTATAGTAGACAGCTTTCTTTATGGTCTTCCATGATGTACTTAAATATATAAATTCCTGGCTTCTGCATGTTAAATATCCCTGTAGTGTGAGATTAGGCTCTGGTATTCAAAATGTATAATAACTATGTTTTTCCTTGAATATAGATGAGTGAGCTTAAAAAACTGGTGGAAGAGGGAAAAATCAAGTACACTGGGCTATCAGAAGCCAGTCCGGACACAATAAGGAGAGCACATGATGTTCATCCCATCACAGCTGTTCAAATGGAGTGGACTCTTTGGACTCGCGATATTGAGGAATAGATTGTTCCACTTTGCAGGTTTGAATCCAGTCCAAGTCGTTGGTGAAATTGGTTTTTGTAGAATATTCCCCTTCACTAAGAAATTCATAATGACAGTTTTTGCAATCATAAGAATTCTGAGATTAGATAGTCTGCTTGTTGTTCATTATCGTAGACTGCTGTCTTGTTGTATTTAAGAATGCAGGGAGCTTGGGATTGGAATAGTTCCATATAGTCCTCTAGGTCGTGGCTTTTTTGCCGGCCGGTAAAGCTATTGTGGAAAGTTTGCCTGCAAATAGCATGCTGATTTTGTGAAGGTGTGAATAAAAAGTTGTGGATGTTAAATTTCCATTCAAGATAGAGTTGTGTACTTCTAATCCAGAATTTGTATCATTTTGTTTTAGAAGTTAAGTTAAAATTAACTGTTAGAATTGCCTATAAAAAAGACAATTCTCATTGCCTATAAAAAAGACAATTCTCGCATGGTTTTGATGATGAGAAAACTTATAGTCCTTCTAATACTTTTTTCTTTTATATTTTTTCAGTTAAAATTTTTATGAAGAGGAGCATATAAATTTTGATTCGCTGTTTATTCTTGGTTGTGTTCCTGAGAATAAAAAAACGAGTAAGCCTTAGAAAGAATATTGCAATTATACTACTAACACCAAAGAGCATACAATAAACTATTTTAAGGCTAGAGGATTAATCCTTACCTTAATCTATCTCTTCAAGTCTATTTTCTCTCAATAAGTACTGTAAGTTGATTTTTCTTTCGGTTGTTAATTTACATGCATGTTTTATGTTTTGTAGAAACTAGATCATCAAATTAAAAAGGAACAACAATCTTATAAAGTATTTAAAGTGCTGCAACTATGTATGTGTTTGGGAGTCTGATTATTTTTTAAAGTGTTTTTCACTCAAAAATAATATGTCAATAATATTTTTTATTTTTTAAAAATTATTTTTAAAATTAACACATTAAAATGTTTTGAAAATATTAAAAACATATTAATTCAAAATAAAAATAATAATTTTTTTTAAAAGCACTTTTAAAGCGCCCTAAAACCATTTAACTTGCTTGTACAATGCATGATATGGTCCAGTAAATATGGGTGAAAAAATATCTTTATGAAATCATGCTGGAAAGGGTAGACTTATATATAATTTTATGTTTTTTATTTTTCTTGAGTTCAGTGGAGTCTCTCTTGAAATATTGCATTCTGAAGGAAAATAGAGTGCATATCGTTACCGTTTCTTTGCTTCTGTTGCTTTTCTTTGTATGAAAATGAAAGGACATATACACTGGTGTTTTACTCAAGTTGAAAATGTAGGGTATGTATATCTGTTACCTGTTAAGAGAAATGGTAGTGTTATCTGTTAAGTTCATTAAAAATAAAGAAGTTGCTGGGCACCTTACCTAGTTTATTTTCAAGTCCACTAAATTTGTCTGTGTTTATCAACTTCTGTATCCTCTGCAATTATTTGCTTTTGCCTCTGTTAGTATTGAAAGACAAAAAAAGGTCTTCTGTTGAGCACTTAGGAGTTCCGTTGTCTGCATTCTTCCCATTGAATAATGCATACACGGATTATATAGGCAATAGCTGACAGTTTCTGCCCTCACTAATTGTTGAACAATGAAAACAATTTCGCTGCATAATTATATTATATATAATGCACCTCATTTGAACTTCATAAAAAAAAATGCATTCTGCAGAAAAATAAAAAGACAGGTAGAAGTACAATTCTGTTGATGGATATATGTTCATATGTGTTATTCATATGAAAAATAAAAAATGCTACATTTCATGCATGTTCTGACATGAATAGTTTCCTGAGCATGTAGCAACTGTTGATGGAGGATAGTTATTCATAGACGATTTCTTCAATGTGCAAAGTCCTGGACCACGAAAAGGTAATGTTAAAGATGATATCTGCAAAAGAACAGACTCTAAAAAAGGTGGTTAATGCTTTTGATATTTGAAAGAATTGGGTTTTTGGCTCATTGTTGAGCAAAACCAGGCTTAGGATGGTTTTTTGTGCTGAAAAGTTTGTACTTACCAAGAATGAGATTTATATGAGCGAGCCATATTTATGTAATAGGTTATTTAATTTCAATATAATGACTATTATAGTAGAAAGTAAAAAAAAATAATAAATATTAATTTTTTATTTATATGATTAAGTCTTTTAATTTATTTTATAAGCAGAAGTAGCGAACTTCTAGATTTAATTTACTTTAATATTTGTAATTTAAAATTTATATAAATTATAGGGAAATAAAAAGTATTTAATTATTTTCATTCATAAATACATAAGATATTGTTATGTTAATTTATTAAAAAGCAAAGATGGTGCTTTAAAAATGTTAAATTTTTTTTAAAAGAATGGCTGAAAATTAAGAAGATAAAGGTGATAAAAAGCAATTGAGAATAATATTATTAAATGTAAGAACCAAATATCATAAGAATTGATTAATGATGTTATGTTAATAAATTAAGATTATCTTAGAACTTATAGGGAAAACTATTTTATTAACAAATTATATTCTAAATATAATATCTTATAAAACAAATTAGACAAGACACCATATAAGTGAAAGAATAGTTAAAAATCTTTATATACAAATACATGTAAGCAAAGGGTATCTAGCTAAAGTTATGGTTGCTCCACCGAAGAAAGTAAAAAGATATGGATTGCATTATATAAGATATGCAATTATACTTGAATGATTTAGCGATATTAATTAATTAGATATTCGATACTAAATAGTTTAAATTCATAAATAAATTTATTTTTATTATTAGAAGAGATATAGTCTCTTAAAAATCTATTTAAATAAACATGCATATCCAGATCTATAAAGGAGTCTGAATTTATAGTCTTACATAAAAATAAAAAAAAAATAGAGTTGCTTCAAAAACTTTATTAAGAATATTCCAAGTTTTTCAAAATTTTATATCAATAATTTGTACAAATTGTAATAGTCAATATATAATGATAAAACACAAAATACTATATATAACAATAAGTTTTGATACAATTATAAAAAATACAATACCATAAGATATTTGCTCTCAAATGAGATTATCATTATTAACTTTGTAAAATAAAAAGATAAGATTATAAATCTATTCATACAATGCTTAACAGGAGTCCAAGCCAATAAATTATCTAGGAGAATGAGTTTATAGTCTACATTCAAATAATTGTTGTGATGGCAACCTAACCTAGTTGACTAAAGATTCCAAGTTCTATGTTCAAAGAGATAACTGAATCTCATGTCAATTTAGTAATAACACTCTTATCTATTTTTATGATAAAAGGTGCTATCTATAACAAAAACATGATAAAGTAAGCTTTTAATGATTTGTATAGTTTGATAAATTCAAGTGGGGTATTGTAGTGTACTTTATATAACAATCACCTATATAAATGTGAAACGAGGCCAGTTGTACTATAATTGAAAAAAATTAAATTCTCTAACGTATTTTTTGAAATTAGAATGTGTTCAAGGTCAGAATGAATACAACTGTGAGAATCAAAATTATAAGAAAAGGAATTGTTTGATCTTTGTTTTCTAATTTCACATAAAAAATTAAAAAGTTCAAGATATCATATTCATTGGTTAGCCAAGTGAATCCAATAGTTCTCACTAGGAAAGGTTCAAGACTAAAAGCTACCTTATTTGATTCAATAATATTTTGTTGTTACTCTCTATTTCTACGTCTATTTTATATTTTTATTTTAATCAAGCAATTTTCAAGTCAACATGTCAAACCCACAAATCAGGTAATGGATTTTTTTAAGATTAATGACATATTTTTTTGCTAAAATATTATTATATATGTTAAAACTCTACTTAAAATGTAGTTGTGTACTTTAAAACTAGAAAATTGCATCACTTTGGTATTAAAAGTTTTGTTAAAATTAACTATCAAATTTGCCTATTAAAAAAAAATCCTAACATGGTTTTGAAAATGGAGAAAACATTTAGGTTTTTTAAGACTCTTTATCTTTTACATTCCTTCAATCAAGATTTTTACAGAGAATGACATACAAATTTTTATTTGTTGGTTATTCCTAGTTGTGCTACTAAGTATAAAGATTGAGTAAACATGAAAAACAACATTACAACCACATTACTAGCACCAGAAAACAAATAATAAATTATTTTAAAGTCAAAGAATTTATTTTTGTCGCAATCTACTTCATCAAGCCTATTTTTTTTGTCAACAAGTATTGCAAGTTTTTTTTTTTTTAAGTTGTTATTTTATATACATGTTTAATGTTTTGTAGAAACCAGCAATCTTATGATCTGTTTAAGGCATTCCTAATGTCCCGTGTGAGTGTATTTTCACCTGAACATATTACCGGGAAACTTTTTTTTGGTCTTTGTTTAATTTCATGGTTACTCTATGATACTCCTTAAACATGACTTGTATGTTTTCTCTGAGGTTTAATATATACATACATACATATATATATATATATATGTTATTTTAATATAATTCTAAATAAAATGTATTTTAAAAAACAATAACTACTGTCCTGCCAAATGGGAAACGTATGAATTAAAATCCATGTTCAAGTCAACTCAAATATTTAAGGTCCCCACCAAAATAGAAGATTCCCTACAGGCTACAGCTGTATTTTTAGCTTTAAATGTTTCCAAAAAATCATTCAATTTAAGTGGACAAAGGAGGTCGAAAGGTACCTGGAGTTGTTGACCATTTACACTGAAAATGCAGCCTTTCTTTACATCAATCTGATTGTTTCAAAAATAAATGCCTTTTGGATTCCAATTTCATTTTGAAAAATCCTTTCAAAGAGTTCTAAAAACCCGTGTTTAGTTCTGTAAGAACTGCTTGTTGTAAAGACAGGTTGTGATTAACACAAAGATAAGTGGATAAATTTGACAATTAGCAAGTAAAATGCAATTAAATAGCGAATTAATGATACAGAAACAAAAGGTGAAATAATTGAAAATCATGATAAAATTTTAATTAATATCATAGTCTATATTCATGATATTTATGTAAATTCAAAATTAATTGACAGACTTAATCGTAAGTAAAATCATAGAAATATCAAAACTCTGGATATAGTTTGAAGACACGGAGCCTGACAAACTAGCGTGGGAGTTTGGTTGGTCACTGGAACATCTTGGTGGCATGATAGTTTTAGCTTTAAGAAATACTGAAAAAACCATAGCTACGTACACTGCATTGAATGAATTCAGAACCCTCCCGTAAAGAAGTTTCTGCAGTTGCCAGTTGCCAGTTCATCAGCCTGTTGGGCATTGTTTTCATCTACAACAGAAATTATTAAATGCCACAGTTAAGACATTGCTGTATGATTTTGACTTTTCCCAGGGACCACTTTGATAAAAAATCTAGATAAGAACAGTGGCTCCTTGAAGGTGAAACCTGCAGAAGAGGAACTGAGAGAAATTCCTGTTGTTGCACCCATTGAAAAGGTAGCAGGTGATAGTACCTATGAGGGCATGCGGCTTCGTCATGGAAGTTTGCCAACACTCCTCCAAGAGATAGCAAGGTTTCAACTTAAAGCCGTTAATTCCACTGTACTGGGATCTTACATTTATGGATAATTGAGCAATAACTTCTGTATCATTGCAATATGGTACTCAATGGATAGTAAGAACTTGCATGGCTGTTTTTGTAACATGCCTTTTGTTTGATGTTTGACCAAATGTTGGCTAGGAGGATGCTGTCTGATTTCAAACTTCATTGAAAAACTATTTTTACCTGCAACTTTTCTCTTTTTATCTTTTTTTTTTCCAGTACTTGAGGGGTAGAGAGAGAAATCAACATTGCAAATGCGACTGAAACTTGAAACAGTTATTCTGCCGTCGCTTTTATCACGTGGTACAGAACATAGATATAATATAAGCTTGCAATTTGAGGTGCTAGCAACAGCTCTTGCTCCACCCAACACATGGCAGGGTTTGGCATCTGCATGCCTTTAAGGGATAATTAGCACATAGATATATTATGCATGAAAATTAAAGCAAAGGACTCGGAGGCCATGCTATCCTTGCTCAACATCTTGAAACAAACGAAGCTTATTATCTTCCACCTATCAGCATTGTTGGTTGTAGACACTGGATAGCTTGATCCTCACATAATTTAGGCATCTCCTCCTCTGGCAAGGTTACCATCACTGTCCTTGCAAGCCCTTCTTCTACTGAAGGCAGCACCACAATCAGACCTTCACCCCTCACATTTCCAACATGACATGAAACGTGAACTGGTTTTTCATCACTCTTGAAACTTGCTGGGAACATCAACGATTTATGCCCTATTATCATGTGTTCCATGCTGACACAAGTTAGCTCAGGACCATACATTCTGAAAGGTTGTGCATACTTCCCTCCCTCTTCCTTCTGTGATTCAAACCAATCTACAACAGACCAAACCTCCTCTTCCCCTACATTTGAAATATGGCGATGCACCATGTTCACCACATGTCCCAACTTACCGTAGTCCATTTCTTCCTCATCTAGTGTCAGCAGTGAAAAATGCAATGCATTGCCAAAGTAACCAAGAGAAATTGGTGGCTGCACTAGCCTTCTAAAGTCCAAGCAAATTGAGAGGGAGTGTTTGTTGTCATTTTTTGGAGCCTTTAGATGTGCAACACGTGTCCAAAAGAGTGCAGCTAGCAATTCAAAAGGAGTAGCTTTAGCACATTGATCATGCACTTCGTCAAGCCATTTCTTGATTGCTGAACCAGAGAACTTGAACGTGGCTGTGACCATTTTCACCGAGGGAGTTTCTGCATTGCCCTTAGTTGCATAGTAATTGTCTGGTTTGGTGCTAGTATTAGGAACTTGTTGGTGATGGAGAGTGGTTGAGCTGAACAGGGGTGGGTGCTCAAGGGGCTCCTGGCGGTGACACTCAATCCAGGATTTGAAGAGTAGAGTTATGGAAGTTGGGTCTGCATTCATATGTGTACAACTTAGCCCAAAAGCTACACCTCCTCCTTCAAATTCATTTACCTGGAGAACCATAGGTCAGAAATTAGTTTAACCCATCTCCAGAGTTGGAGGTAAGCATATATACATGAAATCAAACGTGAAAACTAGGAGAATTAAACTATATATCAGACGTAACCTTGTTCATGTAAACCAGACTCATACGTTGTATGAATTTACTACTACATTAACCAGTAATTAATGCATGAACTAATTAAATGGACCAGGTTCATATAATAATTTTTCAAGGAGGACAGCATGCTAAACCTGAACAAGAAAACTAGGAAGATAACCTAGCGTAGCAGAAGTTGCAGGTTTACTTTTAAGAAAAAAAATGGATTACCGCCATGTATGCATATATATAAACTAGCTGCCCACAGGCTACCAAAGCAAGAAGAGACCGTCCGTCCAGCTACCAAGTTGCCGATATCATTAATGTAATGCATGACCGATTTTATATCTACACGAATTCTGCTCAGCCCTCCCTGTCTTAAAGGCTGCCCAAGCCCCCACACTTCAAATAAATCAGTGAGACTTTGCTCACTTGTTGTCTATACTATGTGATGATTCTTCCTATCAAAATCTATTTGCACAACATGGCTTTGAGAATACCTTTCTACTCACTGCAACCTTCAATTATGTTAGCAAACATCACTCTCCTTACTTTTGGGATGCTTATCCCTTTGTCATAAGTAATTAAATAAATAAAAGCTTTTATGATATAACCGTTTGTTTTTCAAAAGTGATTTTTAATTAAAAATATATTAAAATAACTTTTTTTAATATTTTTATTTTTAATATCATTTATTAAACATATAAAAAATACTTTAAAAATATTAATTTAATGTTTTTTCAATAAAAAAATAATTTAAAAAACACATACTAAATGCAATGTTAAGGATCACAATTCTAGATTATTGGAAAGAAAGTTTATAATGTTTTAGAAAACACCACTTCTTTGTTTTCGAGTACTTCGGATTTTCTTTTCATTATTTGTTAGTTGTTAAGAATAAAATTGCTGTATATTTATAATTATAAAACCTGATCTGTTTAGGTTTAAAGTAAAAGGCAAAAAAATTGATTTGGTTTAAATTAGTAAACTCAATACAGTTTTTTTAAGTATTTTTTTAAAAAAATAAAAACAAATATTTTACTTTAAATAATTTTTTTCGTTTTTAGATATTTTAATATATTTAAAAAATACTTAAAAAAATAAAAACCACTATAAATTCAAACATACTTTTAGATCTAATAATAATTAACTCACAGCTACATCAAAACTCAAATAATTTTTTTAATAATTAATTTAAATTAACTTAATAGATTCATAATTCAAATTTTAAATCAAATCAAATAACTTTCATATTTATAAAAAGTTAAAGGATATTGTACGGTGAAAAATCAACAAGTACATGCCTAAGGGTTTAGATTTGTTTTTCCTTGCAAACAATCTTCATCAATTTCTACATAGAATATGGTTTTTAGATTCGAATGAGACATAGCACGGAAATGGAGCAACCCAAGTGAAAACTTCAGAAAGCAAGAAAATCACAGGGAAACAAAAAAAAAAAAAAACCTGAACTCGAAAGGGTGACCATGTACTAGGTTCCTCGGGAATTTCCTCCCAAAATGTTAAATCTTTCTCCTCTGAACCATCAGCCGATCTCAGCCATTCATCCATGGTGGCCTCAACTTTTGCTCTCAAAACTCTAACACCAGCATCATGACACTTCACTAACCAATTACCCGACTCCCCTCGGGTCAACCGACCCGTAACTTGTGGGTACAAACAAAGAACCTCTGACAAAGCAATCCTTAAAGGATCTACGTCAAAAATCCCAAATGGGTTATTCTTGTAGTAAAAAACTACATGTACCGTATGGAGACCCATTGCATGATCAAGTACTGATAATGGATGAGTTTTACCCGACCCGACTGGCTTACTGGATATTGCCGTTAACATTGAGCGGACACTAACCCTGCTATTTTTTCTCACCATTTTTTCACTGAAAGAGGCAAAGAACAAAACCTGGACAGGATGTTCAGAGATAAGAAGGCAGTGCATGTGTGGGTGGGAGGGTGGGGGGTATATATACACGTCTATGCGTGCTAAAGAGTTGAAGAAGTCGTTTTGTTTGTATGGCTTTTCGGGGCTCCGTTTAGTCTTGGATTTACGAGATTTTAGAGATAACCCTTCCCAATTAACTAAAATTTATTGAAGTAAATTACACAACAATCAAATATATATATATATTGATTGGACAGCTTTGGCTCTGTCATCAGAATTTAAGAGGAGGAACCGGTTCTTGTTGGCTTACATTTAAGACAAGGTGGCCCGTTTTGTCGGCGGTAGGAAAAAAATCATTTATAATTAAGTCCACAGGCCAGGACACATTTATTTTTTTATTTGTTCTTATGTGTTATTAAGGTGTCTCAGGATATGATATTAACACAAGTTGATGATATTAGCACAAATGGATTGATCAAGATATGATGTTAACACAGGTAGATAATATTGACTCAAATAGATTGATGTGAGTTGATTTGATATATTTTTATTTTATTATTAAAAAATAATATTAATTTAAAATTTTTTAATTAAATTATATATTTTTTAATTATCTAGATTATTTTTTAACATTATCATATTGTCAAAAAAATCTATTAAAATTCTATTGATAATATTTTAACATAACAAAAGTAATCATCTAGTATTTTCTTAAAATTAACATTTTATATAAATATAATAATTTAAAATTAATTTGATTTAACTAATCAAATTTTAAATGAAAATTAACTTTTTTATTTTATAAATTATTCTTTATTTAATAGATTTATATAAGAATAAAGTGCTTATAATTATTTTTTGTATCAAATATATTTAACAAACATGATAGCACGTGAAAAATGATCGATATAGCAAAAATAAATCATTGATAATAAATAATAAAATTATATTTTTTTAATTTTAAATTAAATAAAAAAATAAATCATAAGTAAAAATAATAATAAAATGTATGTACGTGAATACCATAGACCACAGGTGCCTGCTAAACTATTGCAAATATCTTGGATAGTGTTGTTTTAATCATTAGGTTAAGTTGGTTCTAAAATTAATTTCCACTACGAGTCCCCCTTATGCATAAAATTGGAACTATTGCAAATAAATATTAATATTAAACTCGGTTAAGTCTATAAGTTGATTAGAAAATTTAGGATTCAAAACCAAAATTAATATTAATAAAATTTATGATTAATTCCATCTAAATTCCAATTCTATTAAACTCAACCAAATTAGTTAAAATTATAATTTTAAAATCCAATTTGGTCTGATAAATTGATCCGAGATGTAGCTGATTCGAAGTTGGAGCAAGACCAAATTTTAAAAAAAATAGAAAAAATTTAAATTTAGGGTAACCTGATGACTCAGCAAGATCCAGTTACAATTTGTTAATTTTTATTTTTTTTAAACAATATCATTTAGATTTAAACAAAATCAGAATTGATCCGAGCGATCTGTCAAAACTCAAAACCTAGACATTGGACTGGAACAGGTTTAAAACTTTAGTTAAACATTATTAATTTAATAAAAATAATTAATTTATAATCAATAGATAGTTATCCATACTCTTTTAAAGGTTAATCCCGAAACAAATATGACAATGTAGGAGCCCTAAGCGTTCTAAACGGTACCAAAATTATGACTATTTTCTCGTGCTGGAATTATTATTGGCGCGTAAATATTTGAAAAACATCTACTGAGTGTCGTCATCCAGCCAAGCTTAGGCTGCCAAGTCACTGTCCATTTTTAAGCAAAACCAGCCTGACAATCTTGTTGGGCCTTGAGTACTGGTCTTGCGGTCTTGCCAGGCCAATGGTTCAAACTAAGAAGAAGATAAGCCAGCCCATTTTGCTTACTATTTCTTAATAATATTTCCTTTTTTATTTACAACCATTTCATAAAAATCTTTTGGGTTTGCTATAGGCACATACGTTCATGTGCATTTATTTCGCATTTTCTGTGAAATTTTTTTATACAATTCAATTATTTGAATATATTTTTCCTCTAAACCATGATCTTTTGTGTGAAAAGACTATAATACCCTTAATCATGGCCATCTAATTGTTTCTTTATAAGAAGAGTGCAACTGTCAATATACTGTAGCAGCAAATAGTAAAAACAGAGTATGTGCGCCTTGTTTTCTAAAATGTTTTTACTAAATGTTATAGATTTTTTGTTAATACAATTTATCATATGTAATCAAAATTAGTTATGATTTAATCTATTTATTAATTCAGTTACGGTAGAAATTGAGAAATGTTGAGGAAGTTGTAATTTTTTTTTTGGATATTTTTATATTCTTTTTAAAGGATAAGATTAGTTTTATTTAGGGTTTATAATTGTCCTTTTCAATAAATGTACTTTTTAAAAATCAAACTTATAATTTCATTTTTATAAAGATATAGGAGTGTTTTAATTACTAAACCAAGACTTCATTAATTAATAATTCATATTGTCAACTAACTAGAATGAAATTATCCTTTTTAGCATTTTCTATTTTATGTTTTGCATCCATCATGAGTTAAAATACATAAACATCTTGTATTTTATAAGTTTATAATACCATACATGATAACAAAAACAACTGAAAATATTAAATTATTTATAAGTTTGTTATTGTACTTAATTTAATGAGTAAAAAATCTCTAGTGCTTTAAAATAACAAAATCTCCACTAAAAGAACTCTTCTCCTCTTTATCACATTTGAAACTCTAGCCACCATCTAGAATTCACTCGTTTCATTTGTCTACAAGAATCTCACGTAATCAAATAATTTTGCTACTCTCAGCAATCTTCAAAAAGGTTCCTATGCATTTTCTTGAAAAACATAATTGATAGTGTTATGTTTAATTTTGTTATTAAAATTTTAATTTTACCAACACAAATTATGAATTTGTTTAATCATGTTTAATTAAAATATTAAAAAACCTAACAAAAAAAAACTTTGCCACTTCTAATTCACTCTTTTTAATAATGAAAAACACCCATGAAAAGATTACCATTTTGATTTCAATTTTTAGTTTTTCACTGTATATTTAAACTCGCATTTCATCCCGATTTAGATATTTTTTTTTATATTATACACACACTTGTTTTCAACATGTTTTTAAGTTAAAAAACCCCTAAGTAAAAAATAAAAAAATTATATATACATGTAATCAAACAAATTGAGAATTGTGTCTATTAATAAGTCAAAACGAATCATAAACGATAACTAAAAATAAAAATAAAAATAGGTGTAGATCATGATATTTAAATTCATAAGATATGACATTTACGCGGTTATGCTTGCTAAATTTTTTAATTAAAATAATTTTTTTATTTAAACAAATGATAATAAAATTAGATATGTATTAATTTGATTAAATAAAATAAATAGAAAAAATAATATGTAAGGCTGTATATATTAGAAATATTATTTAAAACTAAATTTATTTTTATTTTTAAAAAATAAAGTTCATCTATACAAAAGATTTTAATAAATATAAATTAATTAGAAGAACCTCCTCAAAAGTTAATTATATAATTAAAAATAATCATCCAGCCTAAAAAAATATTGTTCATGGTAAAATATGAGAGGGTGAATAGTATGGTTGTATAGTGTTTACCTCACATGTTGTAGGGAGTGGGTTGACACAATGTCATCTGGTGTGGCAAAGACTTTTTATCGTGCCTCTTGTATGAGGTGTTGTGTGTTGGAAAGAGTTTCCGGATTTAATCATAAAATTATGATTAATGTTTAGAAGTTATTATCTAATATTATGGTCACTAGGAACCTATGGTCTGCGAGAATTTGAATAAGGGACTGATTGTGCAAGGTAAAGACATATCACCCTCAGTGCACCCTACCTAAGGTAAGTTACATTGTTGTTTGATTGATTTTTTATGTCAGGTTTCTATCTATTGGTCTTTTCTAAGATTCAAGACAAATATTTGTTCATAAAGGAGTCTTTATCTTATTAGGTTAAATCCTAACCATTCTAAAGTATGAATTTCAGCATCGCACTTATACATCTTGTATCTTTAATACCTGAGTGTGTATTTTATTGTATAATTTTACACCCCACAGATATTAAAGTCTATATTTGGATCCTAGAAAAATGTTGGAAAAATATTTTTTTATTTTAGCCAAATCCTAACAGATAATTATAAATTAGTTATGATATCAATTTTTTGGATTTTCAAAATATGAGAAAGTTGCAATTTTTTTAATGAAAACATACTTGAAAATATTTTAGGATTTGATCGTATGCATGAAAACAAAATATATTTTGTTTTGAAAAGGGAAATTAATTTAAAAGTTTTTTTAGAGTTTTTTAAATGTTTTGACTTTTTATTGAAATATTTCACAGAAAATTGGGTATTTTAATATCATATTATTATTTTAGAGTGTAAATATACAACCTGATATTATGCAAAATGGATAGAAAAATATTTGAGAAAATCATAATTTTTTAAATGATTTTTGAAATTAGTTTTATTTTTTTTTGAACCGGGCCAGACCCGACCCTGCCATTTAGGCTAGCCCAAAATTGGGCTTGCCCAAATGAGTGAATTATTTGCAGAACGTGAACGGTAAGTGAAGTGGAGTGAAGTGGGAGGCAACCTTGCAGAGAAGAAGAAGCCGCAATCACTAGCCTGGAGTGATGTTGGAGGTGGTTTGGTCGTGGAAAAAGAGAGGCGAATGGCGACGTTGGTGGAGAGTTTTGACTGCTGGAGTTGCTATAGGAGAAAGAAGAAACCGGTTTCCAGAGGAGAGAGAAAGGTTCACAGTGGCTCTTGGTGGTCGTTTAGTGGCTTCCTGTGGTGAAGTTGGTAGTGCTGGTTGCTCAAGACAAAAATGGAAGAAAAAATAGTGACAGTGTTGGTTTCCTGTGATGGAGAAAGAAAAAAAAAGAAGTAAAAGAACAAAATCTACAACGGGGAGAGGGAGCATCTCGCGGTGGCTGCCCCTATTGCTGGTGAGGATTTGGGTTTGTGGGGAGGTTGAGCAGCCGTTTGTTAGTGGAGAAGAAAGGTTTCTATGGGTTATTTAACGGCTGAAGACACGTGGAGAGAAAAAGAGAAAAAATATGCAGAAATCGGAAAAGCTAATTTTTTGGCTAACTTTGGACCCCTTTTTCTCCTCCCTAAGAGCCTGAAATCCACCTCTATTTATAGAAGGTGAAAGAGGATAATCTTGTCTATACTTGATAAAAATTTCAGTCCTGGATTCAGTTGAGAAGGATCTTAACCACTGGTTCAAAGTAGGCATGGTGCACTATCAAATTTGCAGCTGCAGATTGCTTGAGTTGGCCTTTTTGGGGTGGTACCATATCAATTTATTTGTTAGTGAGCCAGTGATGACCATACCCTGATGTAGAGGGATGTTTGGTGATTAGTTTCGTATCAGTTTTGGTAAATTTGATAGACGCTTGGTACATTAAATGCTGCTGCAAAGTAGATAACCGGATCAACTTTTTTAGAAAAAAATAAAGAAGATAATGAACATTTCTTAGTTTTTTTAGCTAAAGTTCATTTCAGTCCTTTATTTTTCAATTGTTTTCAATAGAATCTCTAATTAACCCTAAACTTTTGCAATTAAACCCCTAATGAATTACTGTTTAAGCCTCGAATTTACGTGCCTCTTACATTATAGTCCTTGGTCTCGGATTTATGCAATTTAACCCCTCATTGATCATTAAACTTTCAATTTTCTTACAATTTGGCCTCTAATTTTAATCAATTAACATGGTAAAAATTAAATTTGATCTCTTAAAATTTCAATCTTCTTATTTAAGCCTAAATTAGGCTCCTAAACTTAATTTTCCACCAATTAAGCCTCAAATAAAATTAATTTTACTATTTTAAAGTATAATTAAGTCTTTACACATAATTAGATCCTTCAATTAGATCCAAATTAATTCTTAAACATAATTAAAATTTAATTTGGCTCATAATTAAAATAAGTTGGCCTATTAGAAATTTAATTATGTCATCAAACTTAATTTTTATGCAAATTCATCCAATAATCATTTAATTTAACCTTGAATTTGCATTTTTTCTCTATTTTTGGGCATAATAGAGTACAATTAGGCCTTGAATTTCCTTCAAAATTGCACATTGATTCCCTGGTTTGCTTTCTCCACGTTGCTAGCCTTTATTATTATTTTTTGATTTTTATTTTAAAAAATTGATTTTTTAGGAATAACCAGAATTGAGTTATGACAGTTACCCCCTTTTTACTATGCTTATGCTAGAAAGTCTCGTAAGAAATTTTAGGTAGTAAGCATTGTAAAGAAGAAAAAGAAGAATTAGAGATGATGGATTCATCATATTAAGAAATGATGAATCCTTTTGAGGACTAGAAAGCATACTCAGAGTAAAAACTTAAAGATTTTTCTTTTAAAAATTCAGAAATTTTAAAATAGTTGAATTGTCAAAGGTGACCTACCCAAATGAAAAATACAAAGATTTTTCAAAGAGGTAAAAAATACAGAGATTTTTCGAAGTGGCGTAAAATGCAGAGATTTTCAAAATAGTCTTGTTATAATGGACGGCCTGTCAAGGTAAAAGGTTTTGAAGGTTTTGAAAAATATAAATATTTTTCAAAGTGGTGAAAAATACCAAGATTTTTTAAAGTGGTGAGCATTATGAAGTTTTCTTAGAATGATTTCATTATAATGGGCAACCGCTCTAAATGAACGATGAAAATGAGTTTTCAAAAAGGTCTTATTGTGATGGGTGACCTACCCAAGCGAAAAAATAAACTATCTTAAAGAGATGACATGATAGGACTCGAAAGTGCACTATTCAAGAGATGGGAGCTCAAATGAGTGTTCGGAAAGAGATAGGATCTAAAGGGGAGCGATGATTGAAAGACACATTCAAAAAGAGATAGGGTTAGAAAACAAACTACACTAAAGATGAGAGCTCAAAGACACACTTAAAAGGAGGTAGGATTAGAAAACGCATTACCTAAAGCGGTTAAGGGCTCAAAGGCACACTTAAAAGGAGGTAGAGTTAAAAAACACATTATCTAAAGTGGTTGAGGGCTCAAAGATACACTTGAAAAGAGATAATGTTACAAAACACACTGTCTGAGGGGGTCAAGGGTTTAAAGATGCACTCGAAAAGAAGGTAAAAAAAGCTAAAAAAATAAACAATATTGTTTATAGTAAAACATAAGCAAGTGAATAGTGTAACGATACAATATTCACCTTACACATTTTCTCCTTAAATTTATATATAAAAAAATAGTAAATAATGCCTTGATAGTAAAGCATGCTTGCATATTGTCGTGAGTTTGTGAAAAAAATCATAAAAAAATAAAAAAATATATATGAAGAGAAACAGTTACAATCCATAATATTTTCAAAGAAAAAACTACAAAACTAAATTCTCAACTTGCTTAATATTAAAAAAACTAAAATTGACAAAGATAATTTTGAAAAAAATATAAAAAAAGGAAAAAAAATATAGGGAAACACTATAGCAATATTGTTTCATGAGGAAAACTAAAGTTGTAATTCTCAACCAGCTCAATATTAAAAATAATAAAATCGATGAAGATAATTTTGAAAAAAATCATATAGAAAAATACTAAGCAATCCATATTTTTTTAAAGAAAAAACTACAAATCTAAATTCTCAACCAGCTCAATATTAAAAAAATAAAATCAACAAAAAAATTCTGAAAAAACAAAAAAATGAAAAAAAGGAATATAATTTTGAAAGAGAAGCAGAAACTGGGAACTAAAACACGTGGAAAAAAGTTAAAACTAAATTATTAACCAGCTCAATATTAAAAAAAATTAACAAAGATAATTTTGAAAAAAAACATGTGAGCAAACACTGTAGTAAAATGAAAATTAAAAAAAACATGCGAGGAAACACTGCAGCAAAATAAAAACAATATGGAAAAACATTATAGCAATACACAATTTTTTTAAACTACGAAGAAAATTTTTTAATTAGTTTAATATAAAAAAATAAAATTAACAAATACCATTTTGAAAAAAAAATTCATAAAAAATAAAAAAACCATGTAGAGAAATATTATAGTAATTCATAATATTTTTTTTTAAAAAAACTATTGAACTAGATTTTCAATCAATTCAATAAATAACATAAAAAAATCTTAAAAAAAATACATGTAAAAAAAGATTATAGTATTTTTTGCATACATAATATAATCAATAATAAAATATAAAGAAGTTAGCAATATATTTGTATAGTACTGCACACACTTTAATTTTTTTAAAGTGAATCCGATGGATAAACTTAATAGAGTTTAATATTCCCCTAAAATTTATAACAAAAAAAAAAGAGCCAATATTGTTTATAGTAAAACATAAGCAAGAGAACACTATAATGATACAATATTCACTTTACACATTCTCTCCTTGAATTTATATAAAAAAATAGTAAATAATGCTTCAATAGTAAAACGTTTACTATGAGTCAATAGTGACATACAGCTGCACACTATTCATCCCACGTTTTTCCACGCGTTTACATTACAGGTAATAACTTTATACCAAAAGAAAATGATAATTTGTTTTTTTATTTATTTATAATTCAAATTAAAATAATATGACGCAGGACTTGTGCCCAACCGGTACGGTAAAAAAAGAATCCAGTACCTTCCCTCGGAAATAAGCAAAATAAAAACCACATTAATTCAATAAACCGAAACAAACTTCTTAATTCTCAATCTCTCTCTCAAAGAGAAAAGACAGGAAAAAAAGAAAAAGAAAAAGTAAAGATGGTAGCCCGCAAATTCATAATCAGCCACAATGACTCCATCTTCGACGTCGATTATGACACCGACGACGGCCTCGAAGTCAGTCTCGCACTCTCTAAAACACAATTCTCTCGATTTTTATCAACAGTAGTGTTTGTTTGATTGTTATGACTAATATTGCAGGTTCTTAAGATCCAGCTTTTCTCTCTCACTTCAATCCCTCCTCATCTCCAGCAGGTTTTTGTTATTTTGTTTGCTTCGTCATCAACACTTGCGTGTGTGTGTGCATTTCTTTTTATTGGTGTTTTTTTTGTAGATCACCGGAGAAGATGATGATCGAGTCGTATCGGACGATTCTAATCTCACTGGCATTTCTAACAAACTCAAATTGATAAAAATCAACGAGGAAGAGAAGGAAGTCAAGGTACAAGAATCAATTGCCGCTGTTGTTGTGCAGCAAAATGAAGAGGAATCAATTCGTGATGTGCCGGGTTTTTTACTTATAATTTTATTTCTTTATGCAATTAATTCAGAATTTTGCTGCTGCTGCTGCTGCTGTTGTTATGCATTTGTGTATTAAAACGGTTTGTTGTGTAGATTCTTGGAGGAGATGACGTGTCGGATGATTCTGATGTCGTTCATGTTTCGAATGAACTCAAAGAATTAACTGTTGCCGATCTGATGAAATCGGATGAGGAGCTTGCGCAGATGTTACAGGTTTTTTTATAATTTTTTGTGCTTGTGTTTCAATTTTCGGTTTGTGAGAGTGATTTAAACATTATGTTTATAGGGTCTGTTTGTGTTTAGGCAGAGGAGGAAGCGCTTATGTTGCAAGAGTTTGCAGTTAGAGAACAAAGTGAAGAGTTTGGGCAGAAAATACGGCCCTATATCAGTCAAGTTCAAATGGTAATTTCAAATTTTGAGGTTTATCTTTTTTGTTTTTCTTCATTTGTTTGGTTACTGAAAAAGAGATTTGAGTTTCAAAATGTTTCATTTTGTTCTTCCCAATAAAAGTAAAAAAGGTGTTTTCTTCAATCTGTTCATTCAACAGGAAAATAATGTGCAATCTATTTTTTTTTTTGTTTTGTTTATGATCGATTGTTAAATCACTCGCACGCTAGATAGGGATAATTTCCAAGAGAGTATTTATTTTGTACTTGGCCTGTTATTGATATAGTATGAAGACCCCGTGAGGCAGGAGGCAGCACGGAAGACGGTTCCTAGAGAAGAGCTTGAGGAGAAAGCTTTGGTTTCTCTGGCAAAGGTAATGGCTTTTTGATTTTGTTTTTATTTTTATAGTGATGAGGAAAATAAACATTTGAGTCATTGGCTATAGAATAAATGCAGAATAATGAGCAACAAAAGGTCAACTTGGAAAAAAAAATTATGCTAATGGAATTTGATAGACGTGTCACAATGAGTGTAGAGGTTTTTTTTCGTTCTCTATCTTTTTTGTCCCCTTATGCTTGTAGAGGCTCAGTCTCTTTTATTATAGGCTCAGTCTCTTTTATATAATAATCATGCAGCTAAAGTCCTACTATTTTGGTTGTGACCACTTGTGTTTTTTATGTTTTTTTTTCCCGTTATAGAATATTGTTTATGGACCTGAACTCAGACTCACCTTAATGTCATCAACTTCTTAATCTATAATATTATATATAAAAGTGCATTAGGGTGTCAAAACAGTTAGTTGACATAAAACCCTTCACTGTTTGATTAAATCACTAAAATACCCTTGGACAGCTTTTAGCATAACAAAATTCTCAGTGTAGTTTATCTCACATTTAATTATTAGATGCATTAACTACCAATCCAATACACCTCAAATACAATCTGTAGGCTCTGAACTTGATTAATTGTGCTATCTTTGTATTACAACAATTTAGAACAGCTATTTGGACCTGTGTTGAACTACAGTTGAACAGAACAAATTAAGTTTGACAGAAGTTTGGTATGAATATGGTATATTAAAAAAAATTCTCTCACACGCATCAATCATGGTGGGCGGCCGACTGCAATGGAAATAATATTTAAAGGATTTCTCGCATCTTTGTGGTTATCTTGATGCTCAGTAGAACTATTGGCAGCAGTATATTAGTGGTTGTAGTTTTTTATTGGCAGGTTTGTTGGATGGAGAACTTCGAGACCTTGGCTAGTTTTATGATTGTCTTGCAATGCTGATTCGAGTTTTATCCTCTTATATATTTTTTTATTTTCAACTGCAATTTCTTATCTGCTCTTGTATTTCAATGTGAATTGCAACCACGTCATAATTGGAATAAATAAGAAAGGTGGTTCATGTTGATCAAACTGGTTTAAGGTGTTTTAATAATTTCACCTCTAGGGTTTGCTCTGCTACTATACCATGGTAATTGGTAATTTTATAAATTTGTTTTAGGAGGGGAACTTTAAACCATCAAAAACCGAACAAGACCATGCTTTCCTGCTGCAGCTGCTTTTCTGGTTCAAACAATCATTCAGGTGTTTTTCATTCCTTTTCTGTTTTTATGTTGGATTTGCCCTTAAAATTAACAAAATACTGCTTAATAAATAGTCACATATCCCAGCAATAATTACTTGCACAACTTACAAGTAAGTACTCCGAGTAAGGAACTATACTCTGTGTAAATAGACTGTTTTCTTTTGTATGTTATGTTTATAGAATGACACTATTTTCATAGGAAGATCATTTTTAGGACTAGATATGTCATGTTATGAGTGGCACCAAAGGATGGTGCCTCGTTGATGCAACAAACTCTTGAGCAAACATAGAATTTGCTTTTTTTGCTTTAGGATGTCAGGAAAGTCTAATTAAATTGATAAGATCTTAATTTCTTGGCCATGGCCTTTATTTGCTAGAAGTTAATTTGCTTTTTTTGCTTTATGATGTCAGGAAAGTGTGATTAAATTGATAGGATCTTAATTTCTTGGACATGGCCTTTATTTGCTAGAAGTTTAGGATGTATTCAGCAAGGAGGAAACAAGCATCAATGATTCCAAAATATGAAGTTTTTGGAAGTATTTAGTGGTTCTGCTTCAAAGTTCTGCAACAAAGTTTACTTCTTATAAAAGAGAAGGCTTTCAGGAGTAAGAAAGCAGTGGATGGTTGCTGTTCTTGCTCGACACTTTTTTGTTTATTTTCCAAAGAAAGCTCTCTCTCTATATATTTTTTAAGTTGGTTGGAATCTTTTGCATCGTTAAGTTTGGTGCTTGTTATGTACACTGCATATATGTGCCAGTGGCTTTATATGTCTAGAAATCTTGATTCTCTCTCCAAGTTTTCCAAAATGGTTTTGAACCACAGTAAGTACCAGAGATGCTTTCCTCATCTAAAGGTTTTAAAATGTTTCCATGGAATAGTTATGTGAATGTATTTGTTTTCCGACCACAAACTGAATAATTAGTGTTTAATTTTCAATCAAAAATTTTTCTTTTCTTGTTTCTTACAACAGGTTGCCAGCAGAATTAAAAATGTTGCCAATGTATGATTGTCTTCTTCTGATATTGTAGGTGGGTTAATGAACCTCCTTGTGATGGCTGTGGCAATGATACCGTTAATCAAGGAATGGATGCTGCGCTTCCTTCAGAAACTCAATATGGAGCAGCTCGAGTTGAACTTTACCGGTATGCACCACGTCTATATTTTTCGTTATTTTTGGGTTTTTTCATATTTTTTGGAATTTGATTTTGTTTTCTTTTTAATCTTCAGGTCTTGTATTTCATACCTTTGGTTTGTAAGTTTGAACATGTATTTTATTCTTAGTGATATTTATTGTATCAAATGATCTCATGACAAGTTACTCACTTTTATAGCCAGCTGTTTACTTGATCGGTGCTGTGTGTATTGATAACAGTTTATATGGTAGTCATTCATATATGGGAATTTCAAAAATTTTAAACGGTACAGCTCTCGAAATTGATGTTGCATATCAAGGGGAAAGTCTGCACTTTGGCCAGACCTTTCTTCTTCTTTTTGCCCCCTCACCCATTGTTTATAATTGACCAGAAAATTAAACTCGGTCCCATCCCTACCTGTATCAACATGGTCACATGATATATGGCTGTTTTTTATTTGAAAAGATTTCCCCCCTTCTTGCTCATATTTTGTAAATAGTGTTCTAGTGAGGATCTGGTGGTCCAATCTGCTTTATTGATTCTGGAATAAAATCGAAACTAAATAGCTAGCTGAGATGTGTGATACTAAACAGAGAAGTGTGTGCAACACACATCTTTGTTCTGATGATGAATAGCAGTCATGGGTAGATTGGTTTGGCATGATTATTTGGTTTTCGTTTCCTTCTCTGCACAGAAGCATATGTTCTCATGTTCATCACCCCTCACTTTTTTTTTTTTCTGTCATGGGAATATCTCAGCTGCAATTCTTGTTCAAGAATTACCCGTTTCCCACGCTACAATGATCCATTAAAGGTATTTTTACTTAAGCCAATTGACAAGTTTATATTTCATAATCTGCTTCGCTGTTGTCTTATTCTTCTTTCTCCTCTTTAACCATGTAGCTCGTGGAAACTCGAAGGGGTCGCTGTGGGGAATGGGCCAATTGCTTTACTCTTTATTGTCGTGCTTTTGGCTATGAATCTCGTCTGGTAAGTCAGTTTCTTTAATTCAAATACAACCGCCAAATGACACAATCTTACTTTGGACAGACTATGTTCTGTTAGATCAATATTTTCTGATGTAAAGACTGAACGCAATGATAGAAGTCTACCTGGGTTCTGTGAAGAACAATAAAGTTCTCTGTTATTTTTCTATATTATTACAAATCCAAAGTAGATTAGCACTACCTTTGTTCTACCTGGGTTCTGTGAAGAACAATAAAGTTCTCTGTTATTTTCTATATTATTACAAATCTGAAGTAGCTTAATATAGGGACACTACCTTTGTCTGTTTTCAACGTGTTCTGAATGTAGTAAAGAAATTCTGTGAAAACTTGATCCATTTTCAATGGACTATAAGATAGCTAAACTACCTTTTGTGTCTTGGAATGTATTTGGGCTCAAAATCATGGCTTCCCATACAATACCTTGTGAAAGGTGAACTAAAATGAAATACTTTGAAAAGGTTGTTCCCCTTTATTGGGAATCTCTTGTTTTCTGGAAGTCCTCTAATGGGCATGCTTGTGTTCATGCACAGTAATAATGTGGAAGAATTTGAGGGGGCTTCAAATTTTGTTTTATGAAAGAACTTGGCCATGATGAAAGTCAGTATATGACCATTTCCCATTTTGTGTTTGATCAGATCCTGGATTTCACTGATCATGTTTGGACCGAGTGCTTTTCTGAATTACTAGGCAGGTAAGCTTCATTAAAAAAAAAATGATGTCTTCTATTTTCTTCAGAAGCATACCAGAAGAGTAATGATTAAGCTAAACCAGGCTCTTTGTCATGGTAACCGTCATTTACATGTACTCTGTGATGTTATTATGCAGATGGATGCATCTTGACCCTTGTGAAGGAGTGTTTGACAGACCATTACTATATGAGAAGGGGTAATTTTTTACTTAATCTATGTGATCTACATATATGCACATGGGTGCCTACTGAATGATTTTTCTTCTGCCCTGCTTCAGGATCTTCACTAGTCTATTCTGGCTCGGAACATACTTTGTATACATCTGATTTCATTCTTTCCTCGTAGGTGGAAAAAGAAATTGAACTATGTCATTGCTATTGCAAAAGATGGAGTTTATGACGTCACTAAGCGTTACACAAGGAAGTGGGTTGAGGTAATTTTAACTATTGAAATGCCATTCTTTCATGTTGGTTTTTCCATTTCTTCATGCACAATGTTATGTTCTCTTATGTTGAGTTCTTGACCAAAAGAATTTCTAAATTTGCAGGTTCTATCCCGACGAAACATTACCACAGAGCCTGATTTGTTGGCTACTCTCCATAGCATGACTCGAGAATGCAGAAGAAGCTTTACAACTCAAATTCTTTCTGTACTTGAAGAGCGTGATAAGATTGAATCTGAAGAGCTTGAGAGATCTTTATGTTCCACTAATGATTCTTCAGTCTCTTTGCCTGGTAGACAAAGTGGGAACAAGGAATGGCGCATTGCAAGATCAGAAATTGGTTTTCATGATAATTGTTCTTTGAGTCATACTTCATGTCCCATTCGTGTATGCGTAGATGAGCATGTGACAAAGACTTACAATGCATTTTCCCCTCTCCTTTCTCGTTGTGTTGACCACTCTCTTCCCAAATCAAGAATTGTTGAAATACTGAAGATATTCAAAGGAATTTTGGTCGAACTTGGGAATTCGTCCTATAAAACCAGGCGAACTTCCATAAACCCTTTTATACTTCATTTGCTGCCATATTTTGAGGAGTTAATAAATGCTCTGTCATTGAAGAGCGAGATTGACACTGATGGAAAAGTGGACATCTGTTTGGCTGCTGACCCTGTCACCACCTGTTTAGGACTGCCTGTTGTGTTGGATGCATTGGATGATTTGATCAATGTTCTTAACAACTTTGACAACATAAGCAAAGTTTCTCTTTCCTGGCCACTAATAAAGTTGAATAGGATCCATTCAGGTTCTGTTCTTGCAAGTGGCGAGGAACTTCCTTTTGGAATTGTGAGTAGTATCCTGTTTCTCTAATTGTCATACATAAGTTTACTTTCGTTGCTCATATGTAGGAATTCTCCCAAAAGTTCCTTTATCATTCCACTTTTAACACAATTTCAGGCCACATCAGCATTTGATGGACTTCGCACGTCTAAATGGGAAGAACCAGATGGAGCGAGAGGTAATGTACATTATATTAGAAAATCTTGTGATGTTGAACTATTAATGTTTGATACAGATCCTTCCATTCTGTGCTCTCAATGTACTGTGCTTGGTGTTGTCTTGTTGAATTGAAAAAATATGAAAATGGCACGTGTTTTGTTGGTGATCATAGACTTTAAGCCCGAGTAACCATGGTTGCAGATTTGGTCTGTTGAACGCTTCTGAAAAATCAAGCTTGGAATATAGACGCCTAAGTTAAATTTTCTTGCATTTCTCAGTTGTTTCTTTGTACTTGGCATGAAACAAATGTTGGATTAATGTTGATGATCCTGTTGAACATATCTGATGTATTTTAACAATGCCTCTCGTAGGTTGCTGGATTGTTTATAAACTATCAGACAAGCAGATGCACAAACTAGTGGCATATGATATAATGTCAGCTAATGATGCCCCAGAGAGAGACCCTATGGACTGGTAATATTCTATTAACAACCATCTGGCGCCATGTGAACGATTTCTCTCTGCATTTATTTCATAGTTCTCACAACTACATGTTTGTCGCAAATTTATATGTTATTCGCTTTCATGATTTCTGGTTGTTTTCTTAACAGGGTTGTCGAGGGTAGTCATGATGGTGGTTCTAGCTGGCGTATTCTGGATAAACAAACTTCTCAGATGTTCAAAGATCGTTTTCAGCGTAAATCATTTAAGATTAATTCAGATAGTGTCCCATGCAACGCTTTCAGGTAAATCCTGTTGATCCAAACCAATTTACATGCACTCCACATTTTAGTTCCTCGTGATCGTTGATCTAACAAGTTATAACATGACAGATTCCAATTTCTGGCTGCCAGAGACGTTCAATCAAATTCACGCCTACAATTGGGTAGCATAGATCTGTATGCAAGCAGCAATTAAGTTGTATAAGAGAGATTCCAATGTGCTGACGCTCTGTTCCAGACTTTGATGCTATTGTATAACTTACTTGGTAGTAAATATTTGTCCATGGAGGCAAGCAATCACACAATTCTTTGCCATATGGGCACACCGTATTTAGTCAATATGTATTCATAATGGCCCAGTGTTGGTGGTTCAATGACAGCAAATTTCTGTCTTGCCCAGACATACCTGAAATGTTTGAATATGTAGGATATGGAGGTGATTATTTTCAGTTTGGTTTTTATAAAAAAAGTAACCAAAGTGGTTTTTCAAAATAAAAATATCAAAATTATTTAAAGTGACCGGTTTTGGTTCAGTTATATTGAAAAAAAACTGGTTTAAATTGTTTGGCTTGGTTTTTTCTGATTTAGGTTGGGTTTGGTTTAATTATTTTTATTTTAGGTTTATAAAATTAAAATCAAACTGGTGTGTAGTTTAAAAAATTTAATTAAAATTTTTTTTTTATGGTTTGATTTTTTAATTATTTTTTTCTGGTTTTTTTAATATAATTGATTTTTCTGTGTTTTCACTCACTCCTCTATCCTATCTTAGATGGCCATGGACAATTTATCATTAAACAAAAAAAAAGAAAGGGAGCCATGTGCAGCCCGTGTCCCATAAAGTGCAGCTAGCAATTCAAAAGGAGTAGCTTTAGCTCATTGATCATGCACTTCGTCAAGCCATTTCTTGATTGCTGAATCAGATAACTTGAACGTGTCTGTGACCATTTTCACCGAGGGAGTTTCTGCACTGCCCTTAGTTGCATAGTAATTGTGTGGTTTGGTGCTATTATTAGGATCTTGTTGGTGATGGAGGGTGGTTGAGCTGAACAGGGGTGGGTGCTCAATGGGCTCCTGGCGGTGACTCTCAATCCAGGATTTGAAGAGTATAGTTATGGAAGTTGGGTCTGGATTCATGTGTGAACAACTTAGCCCAAAAGCTACACCTCCTCCTTCAAATTCGTTTACCTGGAGATCCATAGGTGAGAAATTAGTTTAAGCCATCTCCAGAGTTGGAGGTAAGCAGATATACATGAAATCAAACGTGAAAAATAGGAGAATTAAACTATATATTTGACGTATCTTGTTCATGTAAACCAGACTCATACGTTGTATGAATTTACTTCTACATTAACCAATAATTAATGCATGAACTAATTAAATGGACCAGTTTCATTTAATAATTTTTCAAGGAGGACAGCATGCTAAATCCGAACAAGAACCAGGAAGATAACCTAGCTTAGCAGAAGTTGCAGGTTAATCCAATCTTGAGTTGTTTTACAACTGTCGGTAGATTAAGAGTTTTTTCCTTTTTTATTTTTCATTTCAAAAATATTTTTTTTAAAAATTATTTTTTTAATATTTTTGAGTCGTTTTTATGTTCTAATATCAAAAATAAATCTAAAAAAAATATTATTTTAATACATTTCTAAAATTAAAATTAAATATTATAAAAAATATCACCATCACAATATCAAATAAAATTTAAAATTAAATGATAATTAACTCACAACTAGATCAAAACTCAAATAATTTTTTTAAAATAATATCATTTTAATAATTAATAATTTAGATTAATTTAATCAAATCGAATGACTTTATATTTATAAAAAAGTAAAAGGTTATTGTATGTGAAAAATCAACAAGCACATGCCTAAGTGTTTAGATTTGTTTTTCCTTAAAAACAATGTTCATCAATTCCTACATAGAACATGGTTTTTAGATTCGAATGAGACATGGCACGGAAACGGAGCAACCCAAGTGAAAACTTCAGCAAGTAAGAAAATCACAGGGAAAAAAAAACCCGAATTCGAAAGGGTGACCATGTACTAGGTTCCTAGGTAATTTCCTCTCAAAATGTTAAATGTTAAGGATATATTTAAAAATAAAATAATAAATAATTTTTTATATTAAAATATTTATTAATAATATTTTTTTATTTTTTAAAAATTATTTTTAACATCAACATATCAAAACAATCCAAAACATATAAATCATATTAAAAAAAAAATTTTGAATCATCAGCTGATCTCAGCCATTGATCCAAACATATAAATCATATTAAATCTTTTTCTTCGGAATCATCAGCTGATCTCAGCCATTCATCCATGGTGGCCTCAACTTTTGCTCTCAAAACTCTAACACCAGCATCATTGCACTTCACTAACCAATTACCCGCCCCCCCTCCGGTCAACTGACCCGTAACTTGTGGGTACGAACAAAGAACCTCTGACCAAGCAATCCTTGAAGGATCTACGTCAAAAATCCCAAATGGGTTTTTCTTGTAGTACTAGAAGCTTGTGCAAATGTAGACATGCTACGCCTATGTGATTTCCACAATCCCTTCATTTTTTTGCCACCCTTTGGGATATGACACAATATATGAAATTGTTTAATTATGTTTAATTAAAACATTAAAAAACCTAACAAAAAAAAAAGCAAAGTAGTTTACCACTTCTAATTCACTCTTTTTAATTTTTTTAAAACCCATAAAAGATTACCATTTTGATTTCAATTCTTAGTTTTTCACTAAATATTTGACTCGTGTTTTGCCATGGGTTAGATATTTTTTTTCTTAACAAAAAAATTATATATAGACTTTTTTTAACTTTTAACATGTTTTTGAATTAAAAAACTTATACATGTAATCAAACAAATTAAGAATTATGTATGTTAATAAGTAAAAACAAATCATAAATAATGACTAAAAATAAAACTAAAAAAAAATCAAAAGATAGGTATAGATCATGATAGTTAAATTCATAAGACGTAACATTTACGTGGTTATGTTTGCTAAATTTTTTAATTAAAATAATTTTTTATTTTCCCTTTAAATTTTCTTTAGTTTTTTTAGAGTGAACCCGATCTATCAACTTAATGGAGTTTAATATTTTTCCCCTTAAATTTATAATAAAGCTAAAAAAATAAACAATATTGTTTATAGTAAAACATAAGCAAGTGAACAGTGTAACGATACAATATTCACCTTATATATTTTCTCGTTAAATTTATATAAAAAAATAGTAAATAATGCCTCGATAGTAAAACATTTACTATGCGCCAACAGTACTAGATGTCATGCCCCTGCGATACCACGGGCTTGTGGCATGTTTATGCGTTGCTGTGAGTTTGTGGAAAAAATCATAAAAAAATAAAAAAAAAATATATGGAAAAAAATTATTGCAATCCACAATATTTTCAAGGAAAAAAATACAAAACTAAATTCCCAACCTGTGTAATATTAAAAAAAAAAACTAAAATCAACAAAGATAATTTTGGAAAAAATATAACAAAAAAAACAAAAGGAAAAAAAACCATGCAGGGAAATACCGTAGCAATTTATAATGTTTCATGAGGAAATCTATAGTTGTAATTCTCAACCAGCTCAATATTAAAAATAATAAAATCTATAAAGATAATTTAAAAAAAAATCATAAAAAAATAAATCATGTGGGGAAATACTGTAACAATCCATTGTGTTTTAAAGAAAAAAATTATAAAGCTAAATTCTCAACCAGCTCAATATTAAAAAAAAAAATTTGACAAAACATTTATGAAAAAAAACAAAAAAAATGAAAAAAGAAGAAGATAATTTTGGGGAAAAAAGGGGAAAAAGGAAACTAAAAGATGTGGGGGAGGTTAAAGTTAAATTCTTAACTAACTCAATATTAAAAAAAATCAACAAAGATAATTTTGAAAAAAAAACATGTGAGGAAACACTATAGCAAAACAAAAATCATTTAAGGAAATATTGTAATAATTTAGAATATTTTTTTTAAAAAAAATAGGGAAAACATTGTAACAATTCACGGTATTTTTTTTGAAAAAATTACAAAGTAAAATTCTCAACCAGTTTAATATGAAAAAAATAAAATCGACAAAGATCATTTTAGAAAAAAAAATTCATAAAAAAAAACCTTGTAGAGAAACATTTTTGTAATCCATAATGTTTTAAAGAAATAAAAAACTACAGAATTAAATTCTAAACCAATTAAATAAAAAAACACAAAAACAAAAAAAGAATAAAAAAAGAAAAAGACAATCTTGAGAAAAAAAATGTAAAATCCAAAAAAAAAATAGAAAAAGCTACAGTACTTTCCCATGGGTAATATAGTCAACAATAAAATATAAAAGAGTTAACAATATGTTTGTATAGTATTCAGTAGGGGTGAGTAAAAAAACTGAAAAATCGATTAAATTGAGAAAACTGAAAAAAAATAATGGAAAAAATCAAACAAAAAAACTAATTAAACCGATTAAAATTGTTTTGAAAAAACTGGTCAAGTCGGTTCAGTTTTGATTTTATAAGCAAAAAACTAAAAAAACCAAACCGAACCAAAATCGAAAAAAATCGAGCCAAACCAGTTTGAACTGGTTTTTGCCTTGAAAAACAAATCGAACCAAAACCGGTCGGTTTGACCTGGTTTTGGTTGTTTTTTTTTTAAAATTTAGTTTGGTTATTTTTCTAATAAAAACTGAACCAAACCGAAAATGATCAACCCTGGTATTCACTGTACATGCTTTAGTTGTTTCAGAGTTAACTCAATATATGAATTTAATGGAGTTTAATATCCCCTGAAATTTATAACAAAGCTAAAAAAAAACAATATTGTTTATAGTAAAACATAATTTCTCATTAAATTTATATATAAAAAAATAATAAATAACACCTTAATAGTGAAATGTTTATTATGTGTCAATAGTGCAACACAGCTGGACAATATTCATTCCAAATTTTTCCACACATTTACATTATTACAGGCAAGGTTGTTAAAAATACTTTTTTGACACAACATGAAATATATAATATAAATTTGGATTATAAAATTACAAAAAAAATATTTGAACTATTTATATATTGACAATTTCAGTCAAGTAGTAAATAATAATATAATACAATTAAAATAAAAGTGAAATAATTAATACAAATGTCCAAACACCTTAAAATATATAATTCAAATAAAAATTTATACATGGTTTAAATAACTTAAAAATACAAAAAGCAAAAAAAAAATTAAACAAATATATTTTGTTGATAGAGTTTGAGAACATTTTATTAAGGACAAGTCCTGAAACATACTGCATGCAACTAGTAAGATAATACAACATTCTAAGGTATGTCACCAACTTCAAAAAGAAATTAATAAAGACCAATACAGTAAACCCGTGACAATGAGAGCAAAAACATACAAAATAACATCAATTTAATTTCATGCCACCTCACCTTCCACCTTTTTCATGTTAGTAACAAATCCTAGAAATAATGTACAAATATCCCATCAAGCAAGACATGTATTTCAAGTTCTCTATGAATCCTTGTCGTCTTTCTTTGTCTCTCTTTATAGTTAACGAATGGTTAGTTTAAAACACAGTATTCCTCTCTATATAAGTATTTTTATCTTTTATTATATTATATTTTTTTGATTCCTCATTATTTATCTCTGTCTTTTCATGGTTTCGATCCTTTCATAATAATGTTTTAATTTTTGTGGATTAACATTTGAAATCAGTTAAACTTGTAAAATTAGTTTGATTTTAATTAAATTTTATCAAATTTAACTGAATTTTGACTTGATTTAATATATATATATATATATATATATATATATATTAACCTGTAAAATCATATAATTTTAAAAATAAACTCATAATTTTAACAGCGTTGATAACAGGTAATCCTTTATACCAAAAGAAGATGATAATTTGTTTTTTTATTTATTTTTAATTCAAATTAAAATAATACGACGGAAGACTTGTGTGACACAAGTCTAACTGGTCCATGGGGTTAGCTTATCACCGCAACTCCACTTGCTTTTATAGCCCGCTGCTTGCGCTTAAAAGGTACTCTTGGCTAGAGGCCTCGAACCTCTCCTCTTGCTTGCCTTAGATTAGAGCTGCAATTGGCTAAAAGGAAATTCCAACTGTAAAGAAAGGGCTCTCCCACTGGATCGTGAAGCAACGGTAATGCAACTACTGAGACTTCCACGTGAACCGCAGGGAAGACTGAAGAAATCCCAGGGACTTACATTCCAACTCAAAACAACCAGGAAGGTAAAAACAAGGAAAGCAGCGCCTGGGGAACCTGACTATGGAAAGGATCCCGTAGTGGCTCCACCGCTATAGTTAGGTAGCATAATAATCAAAGCGAAGGCGAGCCCTGGAACGGAGAAGCGATTCTAAAAGAGCAGGTCAGGTCCTAACCCCTCCCTGCAAGCATGAAGTGAGGAAAATATCTCTCCACGGAAAAAAAATCCAATCAAATCATGTATCACTTGATACCGTTACCAAAGAGGTCTACCCTTGTATACTCTCTTAAAATAAAATGGATACCCTTCCCGTACTCGGACTGAGCCTAGTGAAAGAATGGGGAAGGCAATGAAATTCTTAAGATACGAACGGGAAAGATGTGAAGCACAAAAGTAGCTGCTATCGAATGCCCTTCTTCCCTGGCTGACTTCCGCCTATTACCAAGAAAGAGAATCATGCCTTTTTGATGACAAGAAATCCTTAAATTAAAGCAAAATCGTGGATCCAAAAATCCGTTATCTCCTCGTGCAGCTTCTGGGCTAAAATCCAATCTTTTAAGTGAGAAAGTCGTTATCAATACAATTATGCCGCCGAATACAATCACTTTGAAGAAGTCGCAAGTGCGGGTTCCAATGGTAAGTACGAAACACTCAATGGAGAATAGGGATCGCTATGCCGAAGAAAGAGAGAGGTTGCACCAGGAGAAGATAAGGTCATACCAAGGGCTTTCTATAATTTAAATCAATGGCTTTGTTTTGAAAGGAATGTATCCAGCCTAAACTTAAAGGCGGGCCTATCCTATCCTATAGGCAGAAGCTACCTATCCGACTAGTAGAAAGCGTGAGGAGGAAGACTTCTATTCGGCCCTCCCGGGCTACGAAACCAGGCCGTGATCCGCATCGAGAAAGAAATGTATTCATGCATCTCTTTAGTTCGAGTGCTGGATTTCTTTACTTAGAAATAGAGAATTCTGATTCTAAAATCCATTCTCTCACCAACATATATGCTATACCCAGAGCGCTGAAAAGGGCTGATTCTCGCCATCTAGGAATAAAGAACCGGTATCTTCAATGAAAGCTATCCATCGCTCACCCCCTCTCTCATCATAACCTATTTCAGATGTACCCGTCGCTCCTGGGAGTTGACTTTCCTTCTGAGGATGGAGAGAAGGCGTTTGAGATGGCGCCGGGCTCCTGCCTAGCTTCCTGAACCCAATCTGAGCTTCCAATGCGAGGTTTGGGAATACTACCTGACGAGTACCCGTTGACTTTCAATGTCGATTTCTATATGTCTACTCCCGCGCATACTCCTTGAATATGAGGCAGTGCCAATTGTTGAAATGCCATCAGATGAAGCAAACTCTGTATCTGTAGATCATGTAATTCCTGCGCCTACTAAAGCCAATAAATATACCAAATCTTACTACCGCTAGCTCCATTAAATCTGCCAGTCTGCATCAGATTATCTCAATGAATAGCCATCATCCCGACTCGAGAGATCATTGTTGTGCTTCTGATGGCGTCGTTTCACTTCACTTGGACACCGAATTTCTAATACATTCTTCACTGATCCAAAAATGGGGCACGAAATAACGGACCTTTTAAACTGGCATCTTATCATTTTACTTTTCTCTTCCTAAGTTTCCGGATTCCTAGTCTAGAACTACAAGAGAAGTTTCCTTCCTCAACTCAATCGAGGACTTCCTAGAGGGTCGATGTAATTGAGCTCGACTGAAAGGAACGAAAGCAAAGAGAATGGAATATGGAATCCGGGCGGGATTGGATTGTTCTGAAGCTCAATCCTATACTTACCTTGAGTGCTGCCTCTCAACAACTGGCCCTAGGCTTTCCTGATAAATACTCCTCTTCTCTTACTAAGTCGAAGCCAGGGATTGTTTAATACTTCTTAACAAGTGGAACACTAACTTTAAGTCGTATTTTTTTTCTACCTTCACCTCACTTCTCGCGACCTTCTCTTAGTTCATCCAGGATCTCAGTCTTCTTTCTCTGCTAGATGTTCAACCGGTGTGGTGTTAAGGTTTGGTCCTTGGTTAAAGAGAGTTGCTCCGCGAACTCTTCTTCGTCCTGCTAAAGCACTACTTCTAGGATTGGTTCTTGTCGCTTCCTTCTTCTTTAGGATTCCAATTCCTTACGCACCAATGGTTCTTTATTTAGGTTGTCATTAGCAGAAGGGTTGCTTCTACTTCTTTCTTCCTAAAAAGCCCTTTACTAGTAGGCTAGCTCTTGCTGCTTTTCCTTTTCTACGAATAGAACCTCTTTTTTTTATTCCTAGCTATGCTTTCAGGACCCCCTTCCTTGGGTCCTTCGTTTCACTGATCAGAATGAGAATAGGCCCTCATGTACCTCAGTTACAGATGCTATGCTTTTGATTAGTCACTTTCAATCCAAATAAGCGTGTACCTCCTGAGCGAGACTAAGCACGAGACAGCACATGCTAGTCTAAAGTCTGCTTTTGAATCGAACTTCTTTTTCCTTGCCGGAGAAAGCTTCTTCATCGATCGTATTATTAGTTGTGTCGAACCGGTACGGTGAAAAAAGAATCTAGTACCTTCCCTCCGAAGTAAACAAAAAAAAAAACCCATTAATTCAATAAACCGATACAAAATTCTTAATTCTTAATCCCTCTCTCAAAGAGAAAAGTGAGCGGAAAAAAAAAACAGTAAAGATGGTAGCTCGCCAATTCATCATCAGCCACAACGACTCCATCTTCGACGTCGATTATGACACCGACGACGGCCTTGAAGTCAGTCTCTCACTCTCGAAAACACAATTCTCTCAATTTAAATCAACAGTAGTGTTTGTTTGATTGTTATGACTAATATTGCAGGATTTTAAGAAGCAGCTTTTCTATCTCACTTCAATCCCTCCTCATCTCCAGAAGGTTTTTGTTCTTTTGTTTGCGTCGTCATCAACACTTGCGTGTGTGTGCTTTTCTTTTTATTGGTGTTTTTTTTTGCAGATCACCGGAGAGGATGATGATCGGGTCGTATCGGACGATTCTGATCTCACTGGCATTTCTAACAAACTCAAATTGATAAAAATCAACGAGGAAGAGAAGGAAGTCAAGGTACAAGAGCTTGCAGTTAGTAGACAAAGTGAAGAGTTTGGGCGGAAAATACGGCCCTATATCAGTCGAGTTCAAATGGTAATTTCAAATTTTGAGGTTTATCTTTTTGTTTTTCTTCATTTGTTTGGTTACTGAAAAAGAGATTTGAGTTTCAAAATGTTTCATTTTATTCTTCCCAATAAAATTAAAAAAGGTATTTTTTTCAATCTGTTCATTCAACAGGAAAATAGCGTGCAATCTATTTTTATTTATTTGTTTGTTTATGATCGATTGTTAAATCACTCGCACACTAGATAGGGATAATTTCCAAGAGAGAGTATTTATTTAGTACTTGGCCTGTTGTTGATACAGTATGAAGACCCAGTGAGGCAGGAGGCAGCACGGAAGACGGTTCCTAGAGAAGAGCTCTAGGAGAAAGCTTTGGTTTCTCTGGCAAAGGTTTTTTTATTTTGTATGGCTTTTTGTTTTTGTTTTTATTTTTATAGTGATGAGGAAGCTAAACATTTGAGTCATTGGCTATAGAATAAATGCAGAATAATGCTAATGGCATTTGATAGACATGTCACAATGAGTGTAGAGGTTTTGTTTCGTTCTCTATCTTTTTGGTCCCTCATTGCTTGTCGAGGCTCAGTCTCTTTTATTATAGGCTCAGTCTCTTTTATATAATAATCATGCAGCTAAAGTCCCTGTCACGGGGTTAAATTTTTTACAATAAAATTCAACTTAATGTTCTAATTTAGTTCCAACTAAACTTAGCCTTGTCTTCTCTTTTCGCTCGTGTTTCCTACAATTATGTGTTTCGCTCACCCAACAAAATTCTCATAATTACCAAGTCGTATAAAAGGAACAAACACAAGCAAGCATGCAAGTTTACAAAAATACCTTTCAACCTTTATTTATTTCATTAACAAAGGATTACACAATACAAGTGTGTGTGCTATGCACAAAATCGCATGCTACATAGCAGAGACTTGACAGCCTATTTATAGACAAGTATGAGTTGTTAGGCTCACCCATAATCCCTATTTTTCAGGCCATAATGGGGCACTTACTTCCCATGATCTCCATGATCCCTCATTTTCGAGGCATAGTGGAGCACTTGCTCTCCCATTAACTTAGTGGCTTACATAGTGGAGCACTTCCTTCCCCACTCAGCTGTCACTTCCTCACATTTTGCCCCCATGATACAGCCATATTCTGCCTATCCGCATGGCAGTCTCACCTGCCTATTCTACTGCGTCAGCTGCTAACTTAGAAGGTCCATCATCTAAGCCCTCACGTCCATACCAAGTCGCAAGCTCAACGACTCGCATAGATCATTGCATGCTGCTTGCCGAATTTGTTTTTGCCTATGCAAGGCTGTCACTGTCCATCGCTGCTGAATTCTAGACAATATGCTTTCATTGGCGCATCCCCACGCCTAGAACCTTAACAATCCCTCTGTTTTGGTTGTCGACCACTTGTGTTTTTTATATTTTGTTTTTTCTATTATAAAATATTATTTATGAACCTGAACTCAGACTCACCTTGATTTCATCACCTTCTTAACCTATAATATTATATATAAAAGTGCATTAGGGTGTCAAAACAGTTAGTTGACATAAAACCCTTCACTGTTTGATTAAATCATTAAAATACCCTTGGACAGCTTTTAGCATAATAAAATTCTCAGTGTAGTTTGTCTCACATTTCATTATTACATGCATTAACTATCCAATCAAATACACCTCAAATACAATCTATAGGCTGTAAACTTGATTAATTGTGCTATCTTAGTATCAAAACAATTTAGAACAGCTATTTGGACCTGTGTTGAACTACAGTTGAACAGAACAAATTAAGTTGGACAGAAGTTTGGTATAAATATGGTATATTCAAAAACATTCTCTCACACGCATCACTCATGGTGGGCGGCCGACTGCAATGGAAATAATATTTAAAGGATTTCTCGCATCGTTGTGGTTATCTTGATGCTCAGTAGAACTATTGGGAGCAGTATATTAGTGGTCGTAGTTTTTTATTTACAGGTTTGTTGGATGGAAAACTTGGAGACCTTGGCTAGTTTTATGATTGTCTTGCAATGCTGACTCGTGTTTTATCCTCGTATTTTTTTTTTTGTTTTCAACTGCAATTTCTTATCTACTCTTATATTTCAATGTGAATTGCAACCACGTCATAATTGGAATAAATAAGAAAGGTGGTTCATGTTGATCAAACTGGTTTAAGCTGTTTTAATAATTTCACCTCTAGAGTTTGCTCTGCTAATATGCCATGGTAATTGGTAATTTTATAAATTTGTTTTAGGAGGGGAACTTTAAACCATCAAAAACCGAACAAGACCATGCTTTCCTGCTGCAGCTGCTTTTCTGGTTCCAACAATCATTCAGGTGTTTTTCATTCCTTTTCTGTTTTTACGTTGGATTTGCCCTTAAAATTAACAAAATACTGCTTAATAAATAGTCACATCTCCCAGCAATAATTACTTGCACAACTTACAAGTAAGTACTCCGAGTAAGGAACTATACTCTGTGTAAATAGACTGTTTTCTTGTGTATGTTATGTTTATAGAATGACACTATTTTCATAGGAAGATCATTTTTAGGACTAGATATCTCATGTTATGAGTAGCACCAGAGGATGGTTCCTCGTTGATGTAACAAACTCTTGAGCAAACATGGAATTTGCTTTTTTTGCTTTATGATGGCAGGAAAGTGTGATTAAATTGATAGGATCTTAATTTCTTGGATATGGCCTTTATTTGCTATATCTTATATCTTATTAAGTTAAATTTTAATCATTCTAAAGTATAAATTTCAGCATCGTACTTATACATCTTATATCTTTAATATCTAAGTGTGTATTTTATTGTATAATTTTACACCCCACATATATTAAAGTCTATATTTAGACCCTAGAACAAATATTGAAAAAAGATTTTTGACATTTTAGCCTAATTGATAATTATAAACTAGTTATAATATCTATTTTTTGAATTTTCAAAATATAAGAAAGTTGCAATTTTTTTAATGAAAACATATTTGAAAATATTTTAGGATTTGGTCGTATGCATGAAAACAAAATATTTTTTTTTTGAAAAGGAAAATTAATTTAAAAGTTTTTTTGAGATTTTTTTAAATATTTTGAATTTTTTTAAAAATATTTTAGAGAAAATTGGGTATTTTAATATCATATTTATATTTTAGAGTGTAAAAATACATCTTGATATTATGCAAAATGAATAAAAAAATATCTAAGAAAATCATAATTTTTTTAAATGATTTTTGAATTTAGTTTTATTTTTTTTAGTCGGACTGGACCTGACTTTGCTATTTAGGCTAACTTAGAACTAGGCTTGCCTAAGTGAGTGAATTATTTGTAGAACATAAACAATAAGTTTACGTACTGCATGCAACTTTACAGTCGCAAACAGTGGAATGAAGTGAGAGGCAACCTTATGGAGGAGAAGAAGATGTTATCACTAGTCTGAAATGAGGTTGGAGGTGATCTGATCATAAAAAAAGAAAGGCTGATGGCGATGTTGGTGGAGAGTTTTGGCTGCTGGAGTTATTGTAAGAAAAAGAAGAAAACTGGAGTTATGGTCTAAGATAGCTCACATCCCTAAGATTACAGTCATTTAAGATATGCAAATTAAATTTGTAATGAGAATAAAATATATATTTTCGTAGTGTTAATTTGTTGTAATTGTTTAAATAATTTTCTCAAATTGATATAAATATATAAAAATGATTGGTTCATTAATTGAAACATGTTTTACTAGTATGGTAATAAGTATTTTTTGGTTACTCCAAAACAAAAACTTTTATAAGAAAATCAACTGTTGAGGTTTCTCAACTAAAATATTAATCTCTTTAAACATCTTTTTAATCTTCATTTATGAAGATGTAATTAATTGAAACTAATAATATTTTATCATTCAAGATCTCCGTGCAAAAATATTTGCTCGATTTTCTTTTATTCATTTTATTTTATTTCATTAAAAACAATCTTTTTTAAAAATAATTTAAAATCAAGTTTGTCTCTTCAATAATATCTATATGTCAATTCAAATCAAAAAAATTCATGAAAACTTAGACTTAAAATAAATAATATCGGAGATAGATAATATACATAATCAATATTGTTTAAAGTAAAACATAACCAAGACAACACTATAATGATACAATATTCACTTTACACATTCTCTCCTTCAATTTATATAAAAAAAATAGTAAATAATGCTTCAATAGTAAAACGTAAAACGTTTACTACGCGTCAATAGTGACATACAGCTGGACACTGTTCATCCCACGTTTTTCACGCGTTTACATTACAGGTAATACTTTATACCAAAAGAGAACGATAATTTGTTTTTTATTTATTTATAATTCAAATTAAACTAATATGACGCAGGACTTGTGTCCAACCGGTACGGTAAAAAAAGAATCCAGTACCTTCCCTCCGAAATAAGCAAAATAAAAATCACATTAATTCAATAAACCGAAACAAAATTCTTAATTCTCAATCTCTCTCTAAGGGAAAAGACAGGAAAAAAAAAAGAGTAAAGATGGTAGCCCGCAAATTCATCATCAGCCACAATGACTCCATCTTCGACGTCGATTATGACACCGACGACGGCCTCGAAGTCAGTCTCGCACTCTCTAAAACACAATTCTCTCGATTTTTATCAACAGTAGTGTTTGTTTCATTGTTATGACGAATATTGCAGGTTCTTAAGATCCAGCTTATCTCTCTCACTTCAATCCCTCCTCATCTCCAGCAGGTTTTTGTGGTTTTGTTTGCTTCGTCATCAACACTTGCATGTGTGTGTGCATTTCTTTTTATTGGTGTTTTTTTTGTAGATCACCGGAGAAGATGATGATCGAGTCGTATCGGACGATTCTGATCTCACTGGCATTTCTAACAAACTCAAATTGATAAAAATCAACGAGGAAGAGAAGGAAGTCAAGGTACAAGAATTAATTGCTGCTGTTGTTGGGCGGCAAAATGAAGAGGAATCAATTCGTGATGTGCCGGGTTTTTTTTCTTATAATTTTTTTTCTTTATGCAATTAATTCAGAATTTTGCTGCTGCGGCTGCTGTTGTTATGCATTTGTGTATTGAAACGGTTTGTTGTGTAGATTCTTGGAGGAGATGACGTGTCGGATGATTCTGATGTCGTTCATGTTTCGAATGAACTCAAAGAATTAACTGTTGCCGATCTGATGAAATCGGATGAGGAGCTTGCGCACATGTTACAGGTTTTTTTATAATTTTTTGTGCTTGTGTTTCAATTTTCGGTTTGTGAGAGTGATTTAAACATTATGTTTATAGGGTCTGTTTGTGTTTAGGCAGAGGAGGAAGCGCTTATGTTGCAAGAGTTTGCAGTGAGTGAACAAAGTGAAGAGTTTGGGCGGCAAATACGGCCCTATATCAGTCAAGTTCAAATGGTAATTTCAAATTTTGAGGTTTATCTTTTTTGTTTTTCTTCATTTGTTTGGTTACTGAAAAAGAGATTTGAGTTTAAAAATGTTTCATTTTGTTCTTCCCAATAAAAGTAAAAAAGGTGTTCTCTTCAATCTGTTCATTCAACAGGAAAATAATGTGCAATCTATTTTTTTTTGTTTTGTTTTGTTTATGATCGATTGTTAAATCACTCGCACGCTAGATAGGGATAATTTCCAAGAGAGTATTTATTTAGTACTTGGCCTGTTATTGATATAGTATGAAGACCCAGTGAGGCAGGAGGCAGCACGGAAGACGGTTCCTAGAGAAGAGCTCGAGGAGAAAGCTTTGGTTTCTCTGGCAAAGGTAATGGCTTTTTGATTTTGTTTTTATTTTTATAGTGATGAGGAAAATAAACATTTGAGTCATTGGCTATAGAATAAATGCAGAATAATGAGCAACAAAAGGTCAACTTGGAAAAAAAAATTATGCTAATGGAATTTGATAGACGTGTCACAATGAGTGTAGAGGTTTTTTTTCGTTCTCTATCTTTTTTGTCCCCTCATTGCTTGTAGAGGCTCAGTCTCGTTTATTAGAGGCTCAGTCTCTTTTATATAATAATCATGCAGCTAAAGTCCCACTATTTTGGTTGTGACCACTTGTGTTTTTTTTTCCCGTTATAGAATATTGTTTGCGGACCTGAACTCAGACTCACCTTAATGTCATCAACTTCTTAATCTATAATATTATATATAAAAGTGCATTAGGGTGTCAAAACAGTTAGTTGACATAAAACCCTTCACTGTTTGATTAAATCACTAAAATACCCTTGGACAGCTTTTAGCATAACAAAATTCTCAGTGTAGTTTATCTCACATTTAATTATTAGATGCATTAACTACCAATCCAATACACCTCAAATACAATCTGTAGGCTCTGAACTTGATTAATTGTGCTATCTTTGTATTACAACAATTTAGAACAGCTATTTGGACCTGTGTTGAACTACAGTTGAACAGAACAAATTAAGTTTGACAGAAGTTTGGTATAAATATGGTATATTAAAAAAAATTCTCTCACACGCATCAATCATGGTGGGCGGCCGACTGCAATGGAAATAATATTTAAAGGATTTCTCGCATCTTTGTGGTTATCTTGATGCTCAGTAGAACTATTGGCAGCAGTATATTAGTGGTTGTAGTTTTTTATTGACAAGTTTGTTGGATGGAGAACTTGGAGACCTTGGCTAGTTTTATGATTGTCTTGCAATGCTGATTCGAGTTTTATCCTCTTATATATTTTTTTATTTTCAACTGCAATTTCTTATCTGCTCTTGTATTTCAATGTGAATTGCAACCACGTCATAATTGGAATAAATAAGAAAGGTGGTTCATGTTGATCAAACTGGTTTAAGGTGTTTTAATAATTTCACCTCTAGGGTTTGCTCTGCTACTATGCCATGGTAATTGGTAATTTTATAAATTTGTTTTAGGAGGGGAACTTTAAACCATCAAAAACCGAACAAGACCATGCTTTCCTGCTGCAGCTGCTTTTCTGGTTCAAACAATCATTCAGGTGTTTTTCATTCCTTTTCTGTTTTTATGTTGGATTTGCCCTTAAAATTAACAAAATACTGCTTAATAAATAGTCACATATCCCAGCAATAAATACTTGCACAACTTACAAGTAAGCACTCCGAGTAAGGAACTATACTCTGTGTAAATAGACTGTTTTCTTTTGTATGTTATGTTTATAGAATGACACTATTTTCATAGGAAGATCATTTTTAGGACTAGATATGTCATGTTATGAGGAGCACCAAAGGATGGTGCCTTGTTGATGCAACAAACTCTTGAGCAAACATAGAATTTGCTTTGTTTGCTTTAGGATGTCAGGAAAGTCTAATTAAATTGATAAGATCTTAATTTCTTGGCCATGGACTTTTTTTGCTAGAAGTTTAGGATGTATTCAGCAAGGAGGAAACAAGCATCAATGATTCCAAAATATGAAGTTTTTGGAAGTATTTAGTGGTTCTGCAACAAAGTTTACTTCTTATAAAAGAGAAGGCTTTCAGTAGTAAGAAAGCAGTGGATGGTTGCTGTTCTTGCTCGACGCTTTTTTGTTTATTTTCCAAAGAAAGCTCTCTCTCTATATATTTTTTAAGTTGGTTGGAATCTTTTGCATCGTTAAGTTTGGTGCTTTTTATGTACACTGCATATATGTGCCAATGGCTGGCCAATTGCTTTACTCTTTATTGTCGTGCTTTTGGCTATGAATCTCGTCTGGTAAGTCAGTTTCTGTAATTCAAATACAACACCCAAATGGCACGATCTCACTTTGGACAGACTATGTTCTGTTAGATCAATATTTTCTGATGTAAAGACTGAACGCAATGATAGAAGTCTACCTGGGTTCTGTGAAGAACAATAAAGTTCTCTGTTATTTTTCTATATTATTACAAATCCAAAGTAGATTAGCACTACCTTTGTTCTACCTGGGTTCTGTGAAGAACAATAAAGTTCTCTGTTATTTTCTATATTATTACAAATCTGAAGTAGCTTAATATAGGGACACTACCTTTGTCTGTTTTCAACGTGTTCTGAATGTAGTAAAGAAATTCTGTGAAAACTTGATCCATTTTCAATGGACTATAAGATAGCTAAACTACCTTTTGTGTCTTGGAATGTATTTGGGCTCAAAATCATGGCTTCCCATACAATACCTTGTGAAACGTGAACTAAAATGAAATACTTTGAAAAGGTTGTTCCCCTTTATTGGGAATCTCTTGTTTTCTGGAAGTCCTCTAATGGGCATGCTTGTGTTCATGCACAGTAATAATGTGGAAGAATTTGTGGGGGCTTCAAATTTTGTTTTATGAAAGAAGTTGGCCATGATGAAAGTCAGTATATGACCATTTCCCATATTGTGTTTGATCAGATCCTGGATTTCACTGATCATGTTTGGACCGAGTGCTTTTCTGAATTACTAGGCAGGTAAGCTTCATTAAAAAAAAAATGATGTCTTCTATTTTCTTCAGAAGCATACCAGAAGAGTAATGATTAAGCTAAACCAGGCTCTTTGTCATGGTAACCGTCATTTACATGTACTCTGTGATGTTATTATACAGATGGATGCATCTTGACCCTTGTGCACCAGTGTTTGACAGACCATTACGATATGAGAAGGGGTAATTTTTTACTTAATCTATGTGATCTACATATATGCACATGGGTGCCTACTGAATGATTTTTCTTCTGCCCTGCTTCAGGATCTTCACTAGTCTATTCTGGCTCGGAACATACTTTGTATACATCTGATTTCATTCTTTCCTCGTAGGTGGAAAAAGAAATTGAACTATGTCATTGCTATTGCAAAAGATGGAGTTTATGACGTCACTAAGCGTTACACAAGGAAGTGGGTTGAGGTAATTTTAACTATTGAAATGCCATTCTTTCATGTTGGTTTTTCCATTTCTTCATGCACAATGTTATGTTCTCTTATGTTGAGTTCTTGACCAAAAGAATTTCTAAATTTGCAGGTTCTATCCCGACGAAACATTACCACAGAGCCTGATTTGTTGGCTACTCTCCATAGCATGACTCGAGAATGCAGAAGAAGCTTTACAACTCAAATTCTTTCTGTACTTGAAGAGCGTGATAAGATTGAATCTGAAGAGCTTGAGAGATCTTTATGTTCCACTAATGATTCTTCAGTCTCTTTGCCTGGTAGACAAAGTGGGAACAAGGAATGGCGCATTGCAAGATCAGAAATTGGTTTTCATGATAATTGTTCTTTGAGTCATACTTCATGTCCCATTCGTGTATGCGTAGATGAGCATGTGACAAAGACCTACAATGCATTTTCCCCTCTCCTTTCTTCTTGTGTTGACCAATCTCTTCCCAAATCAAGAATTATTGAAATACTGAAGATATTCAAAGGAATTTTGGTCGAACTTGGGAATTCGTCCTATAAAACCAGGCGAACTTCCATAAACCCTTTTATACTTCATTTGCTGCCATATTTTGAGGAGTTAATAAATGCTCTGTCATTGAAGAGCGAGATTGACACTGATGGAAAAGTGGACATCTGTTTGGCTGCTGACCCTGTCACCACCTGTTTAGGACTGCCTGTTGTGTTGGATGCATTGGATGATTTGATCAATGTTCTTAACAACTTTGACAACATAAGCAAAGTTTCTCTTTCCTGGCCACTAATAAAGTTGAATAGGATCCATTCAGGTTCTGTTCTTGCAAGTGGCGAGGAACTTCCTTTTGGAATTGTGAGTAGTATCCTGTTTCTCTAATTGTCATACATAAGTTTACTTTCGTTGCTCATATGTAGGAATTCTCCCAAAAGTTCCTTTATCATTCCACTTTTAACACAATTTCAGGCCACATCAGCATTTGATGGACTTCGCACGTCTAAATGGGAAGAACCAGATGGAGCGAGAGGTAATGTACATCATATTAGAAAATCTTGTGATGTTGAACTATTAATGTTTGATACAGATCCTTCCATTCTGTGCTCTCAATGTACTGTGCTTGGTGTTGTCTTGTTGAATTGAAAAAATATGAAAATGGCACGTGTTTTGTTGGCGATCATAGACTTTAAGCCAGAGTAACCATGGTTGCAGATTTGGTCTGTTGAACGAATCTGAAAAATCAAGCCTGGAATCTAGATGCCCAAGTTAAATTTTCTTGCATTTCTCAGTTGTTTCTTTGTACTTGGCATGAAACAAATGTTGGATTAATGTTGATGATCCTGTTGAACATATCTGATGTATTTTAACAATGCCTCTCGTAGGTTGCTGGATTGTTTATAAACTATCAGACAACCAGATGCACAAACTAGTGGCATATGATATAATGTCAGCTAATGATGCCCCAGAGAGAGACCCTATGGACTGGTAATATTCTATTAACAACCATCTGGCGCCATGTGAACGATTTCTCTCTGCATTTATTTCATAGTTCTCACAACTACATGTTTGTCGCAAATTTATATGTTATTCGCTTTCATGATTTCTGGTTGTTTTCTTAACAGGGTTGTCGAGGGTAGTCATGATGGTGGTTCTAGCTGGCGTATTCTGGATAAACAAACTTCTCAGATGTTCAAAGATCGTTTTCAGCGTAAATCATTTAAGATTAATTCAGATAGTGTCCCATGCAACGCTTTCAGGTAAATCCTGTTGATCCAAACCAATTTACATGCACTCCACATTTTAGTTCCTCGTGATCGTTGATCTAACAAGTTATAACATGACAGATTCCAATTTCTGGCTGCCAGAGACGTTCAATCAAATTCACGCCTACAATTGGGTAGCATAGATCTGTATGCAAGCAGCAATTAAGTTGTATAAGAGAGATTCCAATGTGCTGACACTCTGTTCCAGACTTTGATGCTATTGTATAACTTACTTGGTAGTAAATATTTGTCCATGGAGGCAAGCAATCACACAATTCTTTGCCATATGGGCACACCGTATTTAGTCAATATGTATTCATAATGGCCCAGTGTTGGTGGTTCAATGACAGCAAATTTCTGTCTTGCCCAGACATACCTGAAATGTTTGAATATGTAGGACATGGAGGTGATTATTTTCAGTTTGGTTTTTATAAAAAAAGTAACCAAATTGGTTTTTCAAAATAAAAATATCAAAACTATTTAAAGTGACCGGTTTTGGTTCAGTTATATTGAAAAAAAACTGGTTTAAATTGTTTGGCTTGGTTTTTTCTGATTTAGGTTGGGTTTGGTTTAATTATTTTTATTTTAGGTTTATAAAATTAAAATCAAACTGGTGTGTAGTTTAAAAAAATTAATTAAAATTTTTTTTTTATGGTTTAATTTTTTAATTATTTTTTTCTGGTTTTTTTAATATAATTGATTTTTCTGTGTTTTCACTCACTCCTCTATCCTATCTTAGATGGCCATGGACAATTTATCATTAAACAAAAAAAAAGAAAGGGAGCCATGTGCAGCCCGTGTCCCATAAAGTGCAGCTAGCAATTCAAAAGGAGTAGCTTTAGCACATTGATCATGCACTTCGTCAAGCCATTTCTTGATTGCTGAATCAGATAACTTGAACGTGTCTGTGACCATTTTCACCGAGGGAGTTTCTGCACTGCCCTTAGTTGCATAGTAATTGTGTGGTTTGGTGCTATTATTAGGATCTTGTTGGTGATGGAGGGTGGTTGAGCTGAACAGGGGTGGGTGCTCAATGGGCTCCTGGCGGTGACTCTCAATCCAGGATTTGAAGAGTATAGTTATGGAAGTTGGGTCTGGATTCATGTGTGAACAACTTAGCCCAAAAGCTACACCTCCTCCTTCAAATTCGTTTACCTGGAGATCCATAGGTGAGAAATTAGTTTAAGCCATCTCCAGAGTTGGAGGTAAGCAGATATACATGAAATCAAACGTGAAAAATAGGAGAATTAAACTATATATTTGACGTATCTTGTTCATGTAAACCAGACTCATACGTTGTATGAATTTACTTCTACATTAACCAATAATTAATGCATGAACTAATTAAATGGACCAGTTTCATTTAATAATTTTTCAAGGAGGACAGCATGCTAAATCCGAACAAGAACCAGGAAGATAACCTAGCTTAGCAGAAGTTGCAGGTTAATCCAATCTTGAGTTGTTTTACAACTGTCGGTAGATTAAGAGTTTTTTCCTTTTTTATTTTTCATTTCAAAAAAATTATTTTTAAAAAATTATTTTTTTAATATTTTTGAGTCGTTTTTATGTTCTAATATCAAAAATAAATCTAAAAAAAATATTATTTTAATACATTTCTAAAATTAAAATTAAATATTATAAAAAATATCACCATCACAATATCAAATAAAATTTAAAATTAAATGATAATTAACTCACAACTAGATCAAAACTCAAATAATTTTTTTAAAATAATATCATTTTAATAATTAATAATTTAGATTAATTTAATCAAATCGAATGACTTTATATTTATAAAAAAGTAAAAGGTTATTGTATGTGAAAAATCAACAAGCACATGCCTAAGTGTTTAGATTTGTTTTTCCTTAAAAACAATGTTCATCAATTCCTACATAGAACATGGTTTTTAGATTCGAATGAGACATGGCACGGAAACGGAGCAACCCAAGTGAAAACTTCAGCAAGTAAGAAAATCACAGGGAAAAAAAAACCCGAATTCGAAAGGGTGACCATGTACTAGGTTCCTAGGTAATTTCCTCTCAAAATGTTAAGGATATATTTAAAAATACGATAATGGTTGTTTCTTAAATAATTTTTTAATATTAAAATATATATTAATAATATTTTTTTATTTTATAAAAATTATTTTTAATACCAACACATTAAAACAATCCAAAACATATAAACTATTTTAAATCTTTTATCTTGGAATCATCAGCTGATCTTAGCCATTCATCCATGGTGGCCTCAACTTTTGCTCTCAAAACCCTAACACCAGCATCATTGCACTTCACTAACCAATTACCCGCCCCCCCTCCGGTCAACTGACCCGTAACTTGTGGGTACGAACAAAGAACCTCTGACCAAGCAATCCTTGAAGGATCTACGTCAAAAATCCCAAATGGGTTTTTCTTGTAGTACTAGAAACTTGTGCAAATGTAGACATGCTACGCCTATGGGATTTCCACAATCCCTTCATTTTTTTGCCACCCTTTGGGATATGACACAATTTATGAAATTGTTTAATTATGTTTAATTAAAATATTAAAAAACCTAACAAAAAAAAAAAAGCAAAGTAGTTTACCACTTCTAATTCACTCTTTTTAATTTTTTTAAAACCCATAAAAGATTACCATTTTGATTTCAATTCTTAGCTTTCACTAAATATTTGACTCGTGTTTTGCCATGGGTTAGATATTTTTTTTCTTAACAAAAAAATTATATATAGACTTTTTTTAACTTTTAACATGTTTTTGAATTAAAAAACTTATACATGTAATCAAACAAATTAAGAATTATGTATGTTAATAAGTAAAAACAAATCATAAATAATGACTAAAAATAAAACTAAAAAAAAATCAAAAGATAGGTATAGATCATGATAGTTAAATTCATAAGACGTAACATTTACGTGGTTATGTTTGCTAAATTTTTTAATTAAAATAATTTTTTATTTTCCCTTTAAATTTTCTTTAGTTTTTTTAGAGTGAACCCGATCTATCAACTTAATGGAGTTTAATATTTTTCCCCTTAAATTTATAATAAAGCTAAAAAAATAAACAATATTGTTTATAGTAAAACATAAGCAAGTGAACAGTGTAACGATACAATATTCACCTTATATATTTTCTCGTTAAATTTATATAAAAAAATAGTAAATAATGCCTCGATAGTAAAACATTTACTATGCGCCAACAGTACTAGATGTCATGCCCCTGCGATACCACGGGCTTGTGGCATGTTTATGCGTTGCTTTGAGTTTGGAAAAAATCATAAAAAAATAAAAAAAAAATATATGGAAAAAAATTATTGCAATCCACAATATTTTCAAGGAAAAAAATACAAAACTAAATTCCCAACCTGTGTAATATTAAAAAAAAAAACTAAAATCAACAAAGATAATTTTGGAAAAAATATAACAAAAAAAACAAAAGGAAAAAAAACCATGCAGGGAAATACCGTAGCAATTTATAATGTTTCATGAGGAAATCTATAGTTGTAATTCTCAACCAGCTCAATAATAAAAATAATAAAATCTATAAAGATAATTTAAAAAAAAAACATAAAAAAATAAATCATGTGGGGAAATACTGTAACAATTCATTGTGTTTTAAAGAAAAAAATTATAAAGCTAAATTCTCAACCAGCTCAATATTAAAAAAATAAATTTGACAAAACATCTATGAAAAAAAACAAAAAAAATGAAAAAAGAAGAAGATAATTTTGGGGAAAAAAGGGGAAAAAGGAAACTAAAAGATGTGGGGGAGGTTAAAGTTAAATTCTTAACTAACTCAATATTAAAAAAAATCAACAAAGATAATTTTGAAAAAAAAACATGTGAGGAAACACTATAGCAAAACAAAAATCATTTAAGGAAATATTGTAATAATTTAGAATATTTTTTTTAAAAAAAACTCCAAAATAAAATTCTCAACTAGTTAAATATATAAAAAAAAAATCAACAAAAACTATTTTAGAAGGAAAAAAAAGAAAATTCATAAGAAGAAAATTCATAAAAAAAACCATGTAAAGAAATATTATAATAATCTATAAAAAAACATACAGAATTAAATTTTCAATTAATTCAATATTAAAAAAAAATAATAAAAAAATTTTAAAAAAAATATAAAAATAAAAGATAACCTTGAAAAAAGCATGTAAATTCCAGAAAAATGAAAAAAAAAAGTAACGTGAGTACTTTCTTATATTGAATGTGTTAAAGTCCATTTCGAATGGTGATAGTCTAGGAAGTTGATCTGCGAAGCGCCGATTGGGTTTTGGTTTTGCATGGTA